>NW_012148620.1:652939-655474 GCF_000956105.1 Propithecus coquereli
TAGATAGATAGATATAGCAAATATGGCAAAATGTTAACAACTGTTAAATCCAGGAAGTAGAAATTTGAGTGATCATTTACTATTCTGTCAATTTTTCTGTATGTTTAAAAATGTTCACAATAAACAGTTAATTAAAAAAAAGTTATCATGAAAGAACATCAGAAGCAGGCACATCAATATTCAGACCTATTGAAAGAACCAGTGTGTGTAGGTGTGTGTGTGGGTGTGAGTTTGTGACGGTATCTCTGTCGGTAAGGTTTACAGTGCTGTTATTTTAAAGCCATATTTGATGCACTCGAATAAATGTCACTATTTTCTTGACTCCTGTGGGGTATGAGGGAGGAGAGGTTTAATTCTACAGCTAAAATAATGGCCTAAAGGTATTCGTGGTTATTGGACATTTGAAGTGAGGGAAATTAAAAACTTATAATCAGACTTCAACCAGAAAAATATTAATAAATGAGCTATTAAAACATTAATCTGAAGACATTTTTGAAATAAATTACTACATCCAAAACCATTTAAATGTTATTTCCTATTTTTTTTAAGGTAATATAAATGAAATTGTTTACATCTGTTTGTGTCTGCCTGACCAGATTTTCTCAATGATAAAAACCATTCCTGGCTTGTGACTACTAATGTCTGATCAACACTTCTAAGCATAAATGCCACAAAATTCATCAAAATCATGGTTTCTGCCAGGATGATGGTCAGCTGTGGCCATCAATGTCGACAAAGAAGGGATTTTTTTTTGATGAATGCAAACTTAAAATGTAGCATACGAAAAACTCTAGTTTCAGTACATTAATGTACTGAAGTCTTTTACACTTTAATAAACATGTCAAAATACACGTTAAACATTTTATCTTTTGTGTATTTTAGAATATCAATTTTTAATTTAAAGTTCCTCAATATTTGGGAGAAGAGGGTGAAGCACATGAGTTAGGGAATGGTAGAAATGTTACTTGCAAATAAGAAAATCCAAACAAAAGCAAAAACAACAATCAAAAGGGGGTAATGACGTAGATTCAGAGCTGTTTATCTCAGTCTACACTGTGTGACCTTTTTCTTACTGCTACATTCAGAGTAGTAAGTAGACTTGTCAGAACAATTTTTTTAATCTAAGCACATCTTAACAAAGCCTGTTTTCCTCTTTACTCTCAGTCCTTGGGTTCTAAGTCTAAAAAAGAAACAGGATTTGGATGCTGCTTAACATAGAGATATAGTAACAAAAACAATTGTTCCATTCACTCTGCCTTATGACGTGCAGGGTCTGTGTCTTTCCTAAGCATAAGAACCCAAAGGACAAAGATAATCCGACTAGCTCCTCACACTGGAGAAACTCAAACCTAGCTCTATGTTGCCACCATCTGGTCAATATGTATATTACACTTCCACTCCACCTGTGCCCACAAGATGATGGGTATCTGGAATCTTGAACCACCCAGAGTGGGATTCAAACTCACAAGACTCATTTTTCATATAAAGAAGGGATATTTTATGAAGGCACAATGTGTTAGTTATGTTTTTACTTTTCGACCCTTCATTCTTCAAACCAGTAACTGAAACCAGAAAAAGATTTCAGAGGTGGATAAGAAAATGTTCAGCCAGTCTCTGTTTCAAATTCAGGGATACTTTCCTTAATGATTTTTACTTCTGACACATCTGAAAATAGTTCAATATTACTTCCTGCCAATTGATGAATAGCTCCATTTCCATTCAATGAATTCTGAGCAAAGTGTGTTTTAGCAGATATAAAAGGCCTAGACTGCTTAGATGAAAACCTGGGAGTTAGATCCACTCGGTTACTCACCGAGATGTAACGCTAGGATAAGTCATCTAATATTTAAGGGGCTTCTTCTGAAAAGTAATGGGGCTCACCTTAGGACTTTTATGGAGAGGATATCTAGCTTAAAAAAATCTTTCAACATGTACCACAAGATTTAGCACTCAATTTCATTGTTTTGTTTGATATTCTAATCGTTTTGTGAGTACTAATCTTGTTTCTTCAACTAAAATTTAAGTTACTTGATGGCAGGGATGACATCAGACTTCCCCACTCCGTGTACTTTTTACCCTATTACAGGACATGTACGTTTAATAAGTCAATATTTAATAACTTACTGTTTTTTTTTATTTCAGGGTATTATGAGGGTACAAACATTCTGGTTACATTTTATGCCTTTGCCTCACCCAAGCGAGGGTTAGAGGCTTGCCCTTCCCCTCTACAATGCTCCCTGTGTCCTTTAGTTGAGGGTTTACCCCCCCATCCCGCTAATCCCTGGAGAGAATTACTGCTGTGTGAGCACCCTAGTGTTCATCAGTTGGTACCAATTTGATGGCGAGTACAAGTGGAGCCCATTCTTCCGATATTGTGATACCTCACTTTGGATAATGGTCTTAAGTTCAATCCAGGAAAGTATAAGAGGTGCTAGATCACTGTCATTTCTTATGATTGAGTAATAGTCCATCGTATACATATACCAAATTTTAATACAATATTGATTAATTTTTAGCAAGTCAAAATAACAATAT
>NW_012148620.1:655524-656990 GCF_000956105.1 Propithecus coquereli
GCTCAGGCTGGTTTCGAACTCCTGAGCTCAAACAATCCACCGGCCTCGGCCTCCCAGAGTGCTAGGATTGCAGGCGTGAGCCACCGTGCCCGGCCAGACTATCCCTTTTTCCTAGGAAAATTTGAGATTTACTCTTCCACGGCTTTATCACTTCACTGCCTGTGGTTCCTTTTCCCTCCCTGCTTCTCAGGCAATTTCCTTCGCCCCAAAGCACTGTCCTGCAAGTGTGCCATGATGGTTTTTCTCGCATGGCTTCACGCACCTGCACAATGCCCTTTTCTTTCCCCTTTTTCTGTTCAAATCTGACCTTCCCTCCAGGCCCAGCTGCCGTCTCCAGGAAACACTGGAGCCTCCCTCTCAACTCCAGTCCTCACTGATTTTCCTCTTTCCTGGATTCCTGTGGCAGTAACATTCCTGATTACATCATTTAGTGCCGAATGACATAACAGTTGACCCCCCTTTTGTGTGTGGTCGTCCTGTCCCACAGTCACTGTCTGGGTTTGTGTGCAACTCAAGAATTCTCTTCCTTTCCTCTCTTCTTTCTTTCTCTTCATAAACAAGTCACCCTGCACCAAGCACTGAAATAGAACATGAAATAGACCTTTCTATTAAAAGCAAAAGACCATGACAACTTAAAGTACCCCAAATAATTCAAATATTACCTTTACTTATAATTGATAACATGCCCTTTCATAAAAGTATATTGTAGGTGACTATCCCATGAAAGCTATTTTACTGTTAAAAAGTGAGAAAAGGATGAACTACATATTTAGGATAAAATATCACAAATATACTTCATTTTTATCTTCTGGATATTTTATATGAAATTTTGGCTCTGAATCATTTTAAAAACATGTTGATTAAAAAATTTTGGGAGACTTCTATTGATTTATTTTTAGTTATAACTTTCAGCTATAAGCACAAATGTAGGCTCCATGCCTTTGATGTTTCTATATGCCCATAGAATCAGAAATGGTAATTAGCATGTGGTCAATTGTCAATAAATTCTTGCCGAATTTTTTACCTTCCCTACAAAGTGATATTTTTGACGAAGCCTTTTTGAACTCGAGCTCTGGCTTTCATACGCTTTTACTTAAGCTGTATATATACCCACGTATTTTAGTTTCATGTAATTTGTGTGTATTTAAAAGCTTTCTTTAAAAAAAACTGGGGAAATTTGAATACGGAGGACTGTATTCCGGGTGATATTTGTCAATTTTCTTAGGTATGATAATGGCTTATAGTTTTATAATAGAATCATTTTATTTCTCGAAGACGCATAACTGTAGTATTCAGGGTTGAAGTATCATGATGTCTGCAACTTATTTTCAAGTGGTTCATCAAAAAAATATAGATACCTGTCTCTACTAAAAAACATAGAAAGAAATTATCTGGACAACTAAAAATATATAGAAAAAATTAGCCGGGCATGGCGGTGCATGCCTGTAGTCCCAGCTACTCGGGAG
>NW_012148620.1:659585-659923 GCF_000956105.1 Propithecus coquereli
TATTAACAACAACAAAAATGTTCCAGATAAGGGCAGAAGTCAGCTAGCACTATGCCCTTAAATGAGTCCACTGCTTTTCTGTCTTGTGCAGTGGTTCCAGATTTATCAAGCACCGTGGAATCTCTTCAGGACTGGTATCTAAAAACATGCTAGGCTTTTATTATCTAATCCTAGTTTTGCTTTGTGGCATATGATTTGCTGCTATATTTGTGTCCATATAAGGATAAATAACATTCCACAAGATTCTACTGTAAAGTCAGTTTCTAAACCCACAAACCCATCCCCCCAAAGTCTCCGTTACTTGTGTTGGGTTAAGTCATCCATTATCATCAAACTGT
>NW_012148620.1:662653-665276 GCF_000956105.1 Propithecus coquereli
TTACTTTTGTAACAGTGAAAATATTTTGGTTGCCCTGACTTTGGTTGTGCCATTTAAATAGATAGGACTTTTGTTAATTCAGATTTTTAGGTCAGTTCAGGATATCATGTTGGAAGTATTTCACAACAACATTCACATCTTTTTTTCTTTGCACTTCTGTTAAAATACTTAGAATTGTACATTATTGTGAATATAAACACTGGAAAATTCCAACAAACATTGTTGAGTAGTATTCTAATAACATAACATTCAGATCTCCTAGCAAGGGTAACAGCACTATTCAGAATCACGTAAAGAAGTTGCCAGTTTCAGGATTTACTTTGCTTCTAAAACTTAGTTCTTAGAACATCACTCGTAGAAGTTTATTATTCATATTACCTCATCAATATTTATTTCATTTGAAAGAATGATTCACTGTTAGCAGAAGATGGGGCCGTGCACACCATGTGCAACATGGCAACCGTCACAGGTCAGAATGATTGGATCTCGCCCACTTCTCTCCTGCCTGCTCCTTTCTCTGGTCCACTTTAGACCCCTCGTGATACCCTTTCCTGCCATTGCTTGCCATTTGTCAGGTGATTTGTTTGAATCAGTATTCTTTCCATGTTGATTGTTCAGCTTTAATTCTAGCAGAAGAATTACAATACTTTCTTCTGACTTCCTGATTTCTTGGCTGATTTTTCTTGGGATTTGGAAAAACATGTAGAGTTGAGCATTGAACAACTTGGAGGTTAAAGGTGCCAATCCCCAAGCAGTTGAAAATTTGCATATACCTTTTGACTTAACTACTAATAGCCTACTTTTGACTGCAAGCCTTACCAATAACAGAAATAGACAATAAACACATATTTCATACATGATATGTATTATATACTGTCTTTTTACAATAGAGAAGAGAAAATGTTATTAAGAAAATCATAAGGGAGAGCAAATACAGTTACAGTATTGTACTGCATTTATCGATACTGTATGTTTACGATGTCTGTTCACAAGACAAACTGTCTGAAACGGCAGGCAACAGCCGCTGCAGACCTCCATCTATGGTACATATCAAGCAATTCAATGTTTTCCTGATATGTACTCAATGTACAAAATTGAGAAACTTCATATAATGAATGTCATGACTTTTCTCTGTTTCTTGGGAGCACATCCAGCATCACTGGTGGCACGGTATGGGTCCCGTGGTGTTATTCAAGGTTTATGGTATTGCACTAAACACAAAAAATATGTGAGAAACTTGAGAGATCACTTTTTAGTGCGAATTTACCAAACAGATGAACTGCTGATGTGGAGACAATCAGGGTCACAGTCGTTTTAAGCCGGTACTCGCAAGACCCGAGTTCACCACAATAGCAACAGGAGGTGACTACGAAATTACTACATAAGTACAATATGTACTACAGTTAATTTTATGCAGTTATGAGTTAATATTGCATCTTTACGTTTGTTTACATTTTCTCAACTGCAAATGGCCAAATGTATGGTCTGTGTTTGTGTAAGTTTTGATAAATTTTAACTTTATAATAAATTTGTATATACTTTATGGTAGTATACGATAAAATAGGCTACTTTTTTCTACATATATTTTGTGTTCATGACATGCCTAACATTTTCTTAATTTTTTTAATATTTCTAGGCCATGTGGTTTGTGAATTTTTTCAAATTGTCACAAGTCTCCAAAAAATTTTCCAATATATTTATCGAAAAAAATCCACATCTAAGTGGACCCAAATAATTCCAGCCTATGTTGTTCAAGGGACAATGATACTGTCTTTCCAAGAAATTCCTGAATGGAAACACTAATTGTAAAAGATCTATCCTCTCAATGTCACCAGATGCTGATAGTTTTGGGATTTTAATAAAATCTTCAAGAAATGAAACGTTCTCAAGTCAATGCCCTTCAGCCAGAGACCCCCCAGGAACACACCTGTAGTTAATCAAGTTGGAGTTCTCAGTGGTTTCAATGAGGAGGAACACATACCTTGGAGAACCATGGGCTGTCTTGGTAACAAGGCGTTAAGAAAGAACCTATTGTGGCATTTGGGCTTTGATTGGTGATTTGAAGGAAAGTCTAAGGAAGCTGGACTATGTTCTAGATTGGACACAGAAAGCTGGGGCAATTCTATGACTGGGCATCTCCATCTTATCCATAGAAGAAACTAGCATGAGAATAAAGCTATAATTGGTAAAGAAGCAGCAGTCACTCATTTTGGCTAAGAAAAAGGGTGTTGGTATTTTGTATTTGGCAAAGTGACCTTGTTTTTGTCTGTGCTTAGACATACTTAACGAAGTGCTTTGCTTTGTCTCATTTTATCATGGTTTTAGAGTGACCTTGTCTGAGGTTGGTATTTGTGAGATTATTTCTATCTAATAGGAGAATAACATAGCCTAGTAATGAGTGCCAAGCCAGCTTCTGAATGTTAGCGGCTGTTTTTTTCATTCTCACGTTATTTTTACATTTTTCATTCAAATACAATGTACATACAGAAAGGTACATAATTTGAAGTGAATTTTCACAGTATGAATACACCTGTAAACCAGCGTTCACCTTAAGAAACAACATTGCCAACATCCAGAAGTCCCTGTTAGGCCCCCTTCAGGTCACTGACCCCAAAGCTACTCA
>NW_012148620.1:666836-668981 GCF_000956105.1 Propithecus coquereli
AGGGACTAACAGTGTAACACTCTGGATACTTAAGGAATGTTGACTCCTGATCCAAGCTTACTCACCTCCCTACCTTTTCTCATTATTTCCTTATCCTGTCCACCTGTAAGCCCAACCCCAAATGGTAAATAACCATTCTTTACAACACTTTGTACTATTCCTATGGTGCTTATTACGTTGTTTTGAATACTAAATGAATATGTAGCTTTTTTACAACATTTAGGACATAACAACCACTGAGTAAATATTAACTATTATATTACTATTATAGTTTTTTTAAAAAAATAATTTTGTAAGTTCCTTTAGGGCAGAACTATGCCGTAATTTTTGGTTTCATTTTACAGTGCCTGTAAAGCACAATGGCAAAGGTAGAACTCCAAATAAGAATTGTGCTAAGGACCTCACTCCCACCCCCTAAAGCCTATTCCTTTCAAAGCCTATTCTCAAAGCCCTGAGAGATAGAGGTTCCGCAGGTGTGGAAAGCCAAACACTAAGTAATCACACAACAGGGCGGTGAAAGCCTCATCTCCCAGTTTTTTATTCATTCAAGACAGAGCCAACCCCTGAAGCAACAGATACACGCGCATGCCTGTTTAGGGGAGCCTGGAGCACCCAACCTGGGGTCGGCGGGAGCAGGCGGAACCTTCGTCCTCAGCTCCACGTTTCTCGCGACTCCGCTCATATAGCTACACTACCAAATAGACGGCCCCCTTCCCCCTACCCCCATTGGCCTATCCCGACGACGGGTTCCGGAGTATTGAACTACTCAAGTCAACGAAGCGATTAACAGACACCCTAATAACTGAAGGCAGTTTCTCCAAGCAGCGTCCCCACAGCGAGACCCCACAAGTTCCCTGTAGGGGAGGGCGTCCGAGGTAGGACGACCGAGACCTCCCCTACCGGCGCTGAGCAGGCCCAACCGAGTGCCGCGCCGCAGACGCGCACGCCGCCCGCGCGCACGGCGCCCCGCCCCCGGCGGCCCCTCGCCAGCCGAGCGCCGCGCCTCTCCCACACCCTGGCGCGCTTCCTCTGCACCTCGGCGCCGTTGGAGGGTCCCCGGGCGACCCCGAGGGCACTGTTAGGCAGAAGGAAGCCCGAGGAGACCCGGTGAACTGGGCAGAGCAGCAGAGGGTAGCAGAGCCTGCCCTGCACGCTCAAGGAGTAGAAGTGGGCGGGAGGCAGAGTTACGCGAGAGCGCGTGGAGTGAGCGAGCTCGGGTCCCACTTGAGCTCGGGCTCAGGACCCAGACAGGTCGGCCAGGGCCCCAAGCCGTCGTTACACCCAATATAAGGAGGACAGACCTGACTCAGACCGAGCAAGGAGACATGGCCTCACCATTCCTGCCTGCGGGGGCCACCACAGGCGACAGCGGTGGGGAGCTGAGCTCAGAGGATGACTCCTGTGATGTGGAATCCCCCCATAGCCCTGAGACCGAGGAGTCCAGGAGCCTGACGGAACTGTTTGAGAAAGCTGCCGCGCACCTCCAGGGCCTGATTCAGGTGGCCAGCCGGGAGCAGCTCTTGTACCTGTATGCCAGGTACAAACAGGTAAAGTGGCAGGGAGGGGGTGGATGTAGGAGAAAGACATCCGACCTCCAAAACCTGATAGCAAACATGTATGGTTAATGGCTAGGTGTAATGACGTTTGTGTATGTGTGTTTTGTTTTGTTTTTGGATCATCTGCTGGGGATTAGCATCATTCTGGACGTGGAAAAGATCCGTCTGCTATCCTAGAAGTGATAGTTATTTAGCTGGACACTGAATGACAGTTTTTCTGTGTCTTCTCCGACATACTCAATGCACTTCACTAGCCTGCTAAACCTTTACAAAATGAGGATAAGATTTATCATTCATTTACTCTTATCAAAGGGCCATATGGAAGTAAATATGGTAATATTAATACAAATATTTTTAGATCCAAGAGAATAATATGATTGTAATAGATAAGATGATGCAATACAAAATACAGTATTACCACTTTTATTATTGTGATTTTTTTTAAACCCTAAATATCTTTGATTATGTTGTGGTTGAATATATTCCTGTTGGTTCAATACAATCATAAAAATTTTAGAGCTACTAAACACCAGATGAAATAATCCTCTTCTTTTACGGATAAAGGAAACCGAAGCCCAAAGAGTAGGCA
>NW_012148620.1:670379-672042 GCF_000956105.1 Propithecus coquereli
TCTGTATCTGAAAATTCTTCATTATGCTTGCTTAGATATGACAGAAGGCCACAGTTTTCATCAGTCTCCTAAATATTTTATTTTTAACAGAATTCTGTTGAAAGCATCTTTCATAGAATAATAAAGTTGAAAGTCCAATATCATTTCTTCATGTTGGATTAAAATTTATCATAAAATAAAAACATCATGTACTTGGAATAGCACCCTATTTTTTAGGCTGAATGAGGTAAGGTTGTTGGCAGGAAAATAAAAATAAGGTGAGATATGAACCTTATTTTCTTAGGCAGAGCTCTAAACTTACCTAGCTTCATAGCTTTTTTTGGTCTTGGATAAGCCTGTGGCTTTAAAATCATGTTTTAATGAAGTTTCAAAAAGATCAAACAAATTAACAGTTTTTTGGTCCCTCTGTGCATTAGCCTACACTCTTCCAGCAAAAGATAACTAATTAACACCCGTGAAAACTGTGGGGCAATGACAATTTTGAATTCCTTTTGACTTCATTTTATAGGAGCCTTTAGCACAGAACAAGTGAGAATATTGAGCATGCCCTCCTACTTTAGCCTGGGCACACTTGATTCATTGGCATCTGTCACTGGCAACCTTTGTTGAAATAGTCCTTCAAGGGCACTGGACATATCAGAACAGAGTTTAGATGCTCTGTTAAAGTGGTACATTTTATACCTCTGCTTCAGAACTTGTAATTCATTATCTCATGATTTGAAAACTGCCGTTCATGATGTCCTAAAATCTTATTGTTTTAATTTCCCAGTCTTTTCTGAATCCAGACTGTTCTTTGAATTTGGGAATTATAAAAGCTTCTGTGTCAGTTAGGTTACAAGGTCAGCTGCTGAACCTTTGTTTTCATCTCACGTAATGATCTGGTGATCCAGGGAAGGGTGGCTCTGCTTCATGAGGTCATCCAGAAGCCTAAGCTTTTTCTGTCTGGCTCAGCCATCCCCTAGCAGCAGTTCTCAAACTGGTCCATGGATCCCTAAGATCGAAATTATTTTTAGAATAATGCTAAGACACTATTTACCTTTTTCCTATGCTATTATGATGGATAAAACTGCTGATGCCTTAGCATGAATCAAGGCAGTAGGAGCAAACTGTTAGTAGTCATGTTTTTTTTTTACCACCGTGTACTCAGAGTAAAAATGAACTCCAGTTTCACTTAAAAATGTCTTTGATGAAATAGTAAAAATTTATTTTCATTAACTATTAACCCTTGAGACAAGTTGTTTAAATATTTTGTGATGAGATGGGAGGTACACACAAGGCACTTCTGCTGCATACTGAATTATGTTGGCTACTTTGAGGAAAAGTGCTTGTGTAATTTCTGAATTGCAAACTGAACTATCTGCTTTTTTCCATAGGACATCATGTTTACTTGACAGAACAATTCACAGATAACTATGCCTATTCAAATTTGGGTATTTGCCATAAAAATTTATGTTAACATATAATGGGATTATTGTTATTTTTAAATGAATTAATACATATTTTTAAAATGTCTCAGTTTTAATTTCTAATGTGGTTAATATCAATAGACATGACCTATATAAATGATAGCTCGTTAGGGCCTTTAGTTTCTAAGAGTGTAAAGGGATCATAAGACCAAAAAAGTTTGAAAAGTACTGCCCTAAGTTTCCTTTTCATGGTCTGA
>NW_012148620.1:674947-676319 GCF_000956105.1 Propithecus coquereli
GTGCATTGATTTATATTCTGGCACAAGTTTTCTTGGTTGATGATAACAAACAGTTCCCTAACTGGCATCTCTGACTGTTCTAGAGAATGCCTGATATAACTTTTACTGTGAGTTTTTTGTTTTAATTTATGAAATTTTATAACTTCATTAAATTTTTCCCTGTGCTTTGCCTGTTTCTCCTTGTTTTTAGCAATTAAAACAAGTTTAGATTTTATAGCCACCATAATAATAATTCAGGCAAGAATCATCAATGCATGCTAAAACATTAGATGAAAAACTATTGGGGAAAAATTATGGGAGAAATCTATTGTTAAAATATTAGATGAAAAACTATTGGGGGACAAAACTGTGGGTTATAGGCTGACCCATGGTTCCCTTAACTAATTACAAAGGAGAAAACTGGCAGATACTACCTTTACCAAATCATCAATCTTATTGATGATGGGACAAATCGATGGGAACAAACCCCAAATGTGATGCGTTGTAAAGGACATGTCACCGACATATGGCTCTTGCTGAAATATTTAACCTGGTTTTAATCATGATTAATCATTTTTGACAAGAACACTATGTAGGTGAGGAAATAAAAAGACAAATCCAAATTGACAATTGGTTTGGACTCTTAAAAAATGTCAATACCATGGAAGACAAAAAGACTAAGGATAAATGAAACTCAATGCTATATGTGAATCTTGATTGGCTCCTGGTCTGGGAGAAGAAAGCCATAAAGAACATTATTGGGACCATCAGGGAAATCTGAATATGTGGTCTCCATATTATCTAATGGTATTGACAAATTTCCTGAGTTTGTATAAGCTGATATATTTAGGGGTAGAGTGTTAAGATGTATACAAGTAACTCTCAAGAGATTGAATGAAAATAAATTTAGAAACCTTAGAAAGATGTTATGTTCATCATCAGAGCAGAAAGAGAGTGAAAAAACTGTGGAACTGAGTTCTGTTTTACGGTGGATAAGGGACACAGAGAAACCCTGGTTGGAAGTAGAAGGAATTGGTAGGGAAAAACCAAGGAGGCCTATTGTGGCAGCCTGCAGCAAAAAGGAAAGGGATGACCCAAAAGGGGACTGGGGACTGAAATGTTACTTTCAGTATTTATACTATAGGAAGTCCTTACCGTCTGATTCATTAGTATCCTGATTTCTGTCCTCACCATCCCTCACTTTTGAAGTCCCTGACTGAGGCCTCAGGATTGGCTATCGGTAGCTTATAGATGAGGTAACAGCAGAAAGGGAAGGTAGATTTCTTGCATTTGAAGTAAAAAGTTTGATACATTTTCCCAGGGAATATTGTTTTTTGTGTGATGATTACTTTCCATACTAAAATGCCAAAAGTACAGTTAATTCATAAGATGG
>NW_012148620.1:676369-678292 GCF_000956105.1 Propithecus coquereli
TGAAGCCTTTGTATAGTTTGTATAGTTTATCTCATTTCATATTTCTCATAATCCAGTAGTTAATGTGATTTCAGATGCCAGACTGAAGCCCGGACTGTAGCGTTTAACTCAGAATGATATATAGTAAAGATTGATTGAACTTGGGAATCAAACAGCTAATTCCGGACTAATTCCCGATTTACTAATGTGTAACTGAGACAACCCTCCTGAGCTTCTCTATCCTAATTTATAAAATGAGTTGTAATGGCATACCTTGTGGGATTATTGTGTGATTCATGTGAGATAACATCCGTGAAGTATTTGGTACATGGTGGTTGTTCAAGAAATGCAGCTCCTTCTCTCTTACCCTTTCTTCCCTCCATCCCACCATAACAGAGCTGCCCCTATGTAAGTATACATTTTAATAACAGCCAGAGAGCCATGTGATGAATTACTAAGCAAATTACAGAGGTGACAATTCGTATAAATTCAGAGGTGGATGAGATCATTGTAGATTAAAAGTATTCTTAGAGTCTGAATTTTGAATGGGACAGGAAGGAGATGTAGCATTTTGAAAAGCTGAGTGAAGAAGAGAAGGCATTTCAGGTGAGTGGAATAACGAGCAAAGCACCAAACTAAAAATCCCTAAGTCAGTAAGTATATCATTCTGGTTAGATAAAGGCATCAGTTAGATTTTAGCAAAATTCAAGTGTTTAAGAGTAATAGGAGATAGTGGGAAGGTCCCTGAGAAGTAGATAAGTACTGTGGGTGAGTTAAGAACAGTTAGAGGCTCTGTTCTAATAGAGGCTTTACATAAAACCTTCTAACACAAGGTAGAAAAAGTGAAAAGTACCTTAAGAAATATGTAGAGTAAGTGCTATAAGAGTTCATAAGGAAGGGAGATTTCTTCTGGCAGTGGGAATCTGGCTGTATAATGAATCTGCACTTGTATGAATTTCGTTTATGCTTATTCACAATGAAAATTATCACTCTATAGTTTAACTACAAATGTCACTTGAGGTTTAAAAATAAGTATTGACCACAAACGAGAGAAGATTATTGTGGAAAAATAGAATTTATATTGTTCTTGAGAACCTTTGAAATTTTTTTGAATGGCTTTTGGCATCGAAATGTATATTAATGAATTTCATAATTGGACACTTTTAAAATAGTATACTTTATCCTGGAATTTTGGAGAGATAAAATGCTAATAGAGTTATGAGACTCAGCATGAAGGAACAATCTTATGAATTCTGATAAACTGAACTTTAAAGCTTGTTAATTGCATGTTTAAAAGCTATTTTATAAGTGGTAATAAAGAGTACATAGTCTATATTGATAATTTGTCTTATGTATAATTAGTCTAATTTAGGAATTCAATTGTTTGTCACTCATATTATTTCTGTATCACGGTATTAGGTAACAGTTGTTTTATGCAGTAAGCCAAAGCAGCTTTATGTAAAGTTTGATTTGTTTGGGTTTTTTTGTTTGCTTTTGCAAAGAATATTAAATTTTGTTACTCCATATAGATGTAACTGTTTGTAACCTATAGTTACAAAATATACCTAATAAATTTGAAAAGAGTTTCTCAGACATTTCTTTGAAAAATAAGTTCTTGATTTTTTGCCCCCTCATTTAGGTCAAAGTTGGAAATTGCAATACTCCTAAACCAAGCTTCTTTGATTTTGAAGGAAAGCAAAAATGGTAAGAAATTCTTAGAATCTTTAGTTGGGGATGGTTTGGGTGTTAAGGAGTTAGAAAGTAGTGAGCTGATTAAAGAATTTTTTTTATATTAATCTCTCTCTGCTGTAGACTATCCTAATGACAGGCAACTGGGAGACGGATTAAAAGAATCTGCTTTAGCTAAGTCTCCTAAAGGATTCTTATGCCAGGATATTGGTATATAAGTAGTTCACAACAGACATACATTTCTTACATGTTTGT
>NW_012148620.1:690385-692418 GCF_000956105.1 Propithecus coquereli
AATTTGACGAGTTTGACAAATAGCAAGGTGGTTTTGTAAAACTTTGGTGAAACTGGAAAATTATTGCATCCCAGTCACCTTATTTATTTATTTATTTTTTTGACTGTGACTTAATTGACTCAGTGATCACTTGGGAGGTTAAGATTCTTTTTAATGTGAGTGCCCCGAACCATAAAGTAACCCTGTTCTAAGGTGACTGCCTTGCTTGTAAATAAATAACATTGACATGTAAAGCAGGACAACCAAACTATAAGTCCTGTAGTAATTTTAATGTATTTTTTACTCTGGACAAAAAGATATGTTTTTATATCCTGATAAATATTAACAGTTCTAGAAGAGGACATTTTCCAAATTAAAGAATTAGATGTTTTTGGTAATTCCTGGATGATACCTGATATTTTCCATTGTTCTTTTGAGAAGATTCTTGTTCCAAGATGCATAGCGTGATGGATACTGTTTCTTTTGAGTACTATACAAAGTCTTTTTTGTACTAATAGCAGAATGATTCAATTTGAGTTTATTTTGTAACTTGGTCATATACATTAATGGCTGCTTTTTTTTTTTTTTTTTTGCCTAACAATCTCTCTCCAGACCTCATTAAAAGATTAATGTCATATGTTTTGCATATGTAATTCAAATTTATCCTAATCTGTAGCAGATTACTGTTTCATGTTGAACCAAATATAAAATGAGGCATTTTGGGTTTTTTTCTAACATCTGTTTAAGGTATTATTGATATTGGTCAGTTATTCATTCCACGTGTTGATAGTGTACTGATTTTCTGCAAGTTTGCAAGTTACAGTTTTAGGTGCTGAGAATACAGCAGCTGTGTATACAGCAGAACAAACCCAGCTGTTAGGGAGTTTACAGTCTGACAGGGATGAGTAATAAGTAAATATTATGGTGTATTAGTAAATATTACAGCGTATTAGAAGGTGATAATATTATGGAAAGAAGGCAGGGGAGAAGGATAGGGCATACTGGAGATGGGGTTATTACAATTTTAAATAAAGTGGTCAAGGAAGGACCACTGAAAGGTTACATTGAGCACAGATTCGAAGTAAGTGAAGGAGTGAGCCATACAAGGGGAAGAACATTCTCTATAGAGGCTCTAAAGGAGGATCATGGCTGGTGAGCTCTAGACACTGCAAGGAGGACTGAACATATATAGGAATGAAGGGCAGAGAAATAGAATATGAAGTAGGATTGGACACATAGTGTAAGTCTATTGTAAGGATTATGGCTTTTACTCTGAATGAGAAGGGAAATACACTGATTGTAAACTTGTAAAAGATATAGGTATTTATCCATATTGTCCACTAAATAGTATTTTAATGAAAGTACTACAGACATATGGGAAAAAAAATTCAAACTGTGGAAGAGTATAAAGTGAAACTTTAAAAAAAGTACCTTTCCCCACATGCTCATACACTATATTCAGTCCTATTCCCTAGAAGTATCTTGTCACTTGTTACTGTTTCTGTAATCTTCAGAGCTACCTCCATAACACTCGACTCTGAATTCTTTTTTTTAAAGTTTTCTTTGAAAATTGAACATTTTTTTAGTGTTATAGGTTAACTTAGTGTCTGAAATTTCATTTCTTTGTCTTCTACCTCCATCTCTACTCTATACCTAGTAAAACCTTTAGTGACCACCAGAGGGAGCAGATTTCATTATAAATAAGGTGTGTTTTTATTCTCAGGAATCTCTAGTGCTTTGTCTGTGTTTCAGTGATACTGTTAATACCTTGGTTCTCTCTTTTGCTTTTCTTTTTTTTCTTTTTTGCTTCCTAGATCTTTAAAGCTTTTATATTTACGCGGTATCTTATAATAGTAACTTCATTTCTCTTCACCTCAGTGGTCCAATGACATCTAGACTAGCATCCATTGTATTATATTTGTGTGTTGTCCGTGAAGACAAATAGCATAAATGGGAGAACTGACACTCTCTTTTGTTCTAGTAGCCAAATAAGTGGTTATCTAGCTGTCTAGGAGCCATCTAGCCTTTTGCAAAACTATTTACCTGTTGTTTTT
>NW_012148620.1:692468-695585 GCF_000956105.1 Propithecus coquereli
AGTCCTCGGGGGATATGTTCCAAGACCCCCAGTGGGTACCTGAAACCGTGGATAGTACCAAACCTGATTGCTGTCAATTGGAAAACATTTCTGTCCCTGTCTTCCACCCACAAATTTAATGTCTTTTCCATCTTAACTAGTTATTTATCACTCACTGTGGCAGTATCTTTTGTAGTTTGAGGTACGACAGCGAATGTAGCATAAATTTCTTTTTTCTTCTTCATGATTTCATGGATAGAAGATTTGTTCTTGCTGTAGATCATAGCAGCCTTAGCATATGATATTTTTCCCCCTTAAGTTGAGAACTTTTACCTTTCACTTAAAGGAAGAAATTTATGGCTTCCATTTGGCACATCCAAATTGCCAGTGTCACTATTCTTGTGCTTTGGGGCCATAATTAAGTAAAATAAGGGTGACTTGAACACAAGCATTGTTATACCATCGCAGTAGATCTGATCACCGTGAGGGCAACTAAGTGACTAAGAAGCAGGTAGTGTATTCAGCGTGAATACTCAGCACAAAGAGATGATTTCATGTCCTGGGAAGGATGAAGCGGGATGGCGTGAGATTTCATCATGCTACCCATGATGGTGCACAATTTAAAACTCATGAATTGTTTATTTCTCAAATTTTCAATTTAATATTTTGGACAGCAGTTGACCATGGGCAACTGAAGCCAGGCAAGGCAAAACTATGGATGGAGGTGGGGACTATTGTATAACTACACCATAATTATCAATATCAGGAATATTAACATTGATTCAGTATTATTTTCAAATCTACAGTCCATATTCAGATTTATCGTTTATTTTAAAAACATCCTTCATAGTTATTTCTTAAAATTCTGGTTCATGATCTAATCCAGGATCATGCATAGTACTTAGTTGTCATGTCTGTTTAGTGTTCTTTAATCACACGGTTTCACAGCCTTTCTTCTTCTTCCTTCTTGCCCATGATTTTTTTCCCCCATTTTTTTTTTAAGAGATGGGGTCTCACTGTTATCCCAGGCTGGACTTGCTGAAACTCCGGGGCTCAAGCAGTCCTCCCACCTCAACCTCATGAGTAGCCGGGACTGTAGGCATGCGCCACAGAGCTTGGCAATGTTTTTGAAGAGTATAGGCCAATTGTTTTGTAGAGTGTCCCTCGTTTTGGGGTTGTCTATAACTAGGTTCAGATTATACATTTTGAGGAGGAATACCACAGGATTTTGTCTTTCTCAATGCATCATACCAGGTGGCACATGATATCTTGTTCCAATATCAATGATGTTAACTTTAGTCACTTGGTTAAGGCAGTGTCTGCCAGATTTCTCCACTGTGATGTTCCTATTTTTCCCTTTGTAATTAACGAGTAATTTGTGGGGAGACACTTTGAGACTATATAAATATCCTTTTCCTAATCAGATCTCACCCACTAGTTTTAAAATTCGTTAATGATTTTCTAAATCTATAATTTCTTCTACATTGTAGTATTTAGCATTCCAATGTAAGGATGGGCTTTCCCTTTTATTTATTTATTCATTGTCAAGAACTGTGAAAGGTCTGAGATTTTACCCTACTTGCAAGCTAGTAAGTTAGACTGTTACTGTTTTTTTGATGCTGGCAGAAGGCACGAGACTCCTGGGTCAGAGCCAAAGGACTTTATTATTCATGGCATGGCAAACTGCATGAGCTTCATTTGGTTTGCATTGATTTTTTTTCGTATCCCTCAAGTCCCACAAGGATGATGCAGGTGGGCCTCGTTGGATTCTTGCATATGCAGTGGGTTGTGCTATAGGCAAGGAGCACTGAGCTACAGGGATTCACCACTTTTATAGCAGGTGGAAGCAAGTCTCCTCTTTGTCAGGGGTTGAAGAGATGTTATTTCATCCATGAAGGTGGCTTGCTGCACGCACGATACTTAGAAATGGCCCAGGTAAAGAGTGGTCAGGGCCTGATATACTGAACAAGAATGTGTTGGGACACTCAGAGCCCATGGTGGATTGCCCCTCTCAACATTCATGTGTTTATATCAGTTTAGACTCATGGATTTCTATTTTATTCAGTAGAGTATGATCCATTAAAATCATTTACTTGGATAATTGGAACCCTTCAAGATGACTCTTGTATCTTTTTGATATGTCTTTATTATTCTTTGAGTATTTTCTTACTTTCTGGCACAAGATGTTCCGAGCTGTATTAGTTTCCCAGGGCTGTTGTAACAAACTACCACAAAATAGTTCTTTGTGGCTTAAAACAACAGAAATTTATTCTCTCACACTTCTGGAGGCTAAAAGTCCAAAAGAAGGTATTAGCAGAGCCAAGCTCCCTTTGAAGGTTGTAGGGAAGACGCCTTCCTTGCCTCTACCAGCTTCTGGTGGCCCTAGGGATTCCTTGGCTTGTGGCAGTGTAGCTCTAGTCTCTGCCTCTGTCTTTACATGGCCTTCTTCCCTGTGTCTCTATATCCAGATCTCTCATTCCTTTTTCTTGTAAAGACAGTCATGGATTCAGGGCCCACCTTAATCCACTATGACCTCATTTTAACCTACATCTGCAGAGACTGTATTTCCAAGTAAGGTCTCATTTATAGGTACCTGGGACATATCTTTTTGGGGGACACAATTCAGCCCACTACATAGACATCTGATGCTTTCCTTGCTCCAACCCTGGAATTGGTTATTTCCTGTGGTTCCTTTTGGTAGAGAACAGTATTTAGAAACCAATTTCTGGGTGTTGGGGTATGTTCATTGCTGCTGGGGTGTCATTGCTTCTAGGCCCTCTCAGGAGACAGACCTAAATAGTACATACCCTCAAATATATGTATATGTAGATACATATAGACAAAACACTTCTATATACACATGTGTACATATATGGGCATATCTATACATATATATGAATGTGTACATATATACATAGATACACACATAGATGATCATAGACACATATGTGTATATACTTACGTAACTCTCACAATATACATCCTGTCAGTATTTATATATTTATTATGTGTTAAAAACCACAAGTTCATATTTGATACCTCTAATTCCAACCCAACACTACAAGATATATTCTAGCCTTCCCTGTTTGTATATTTGTAACTCCTTTCTCCAACAGAACCCTGGCTCCCAGTATCCTC
>NW_012148620.1:698962-702686 GCF_000956105.1 Propithecus coquereli
TGATTTTTACATGAAATCTCCCAATTTTTATTTTTTTATAAAAATTGCTGAGCTTAACAAGTCCAAAGTAGAACTCATCAATTCTCTCCTTCTCTTGCCTTTAACTTTTTTCTCCTTTATTCCTTATCTTATTTAATGATACTGCCATATATCTAGTTTATTTAATTGAGAAACCTAAGAGTAATCCCTGAATCTTTTCTTACCACTTTTTCTTAGTAGCCCATTTAATTAGTTACTAAATCTCACTAATTTTACCTTCGAAGTAGTCTACATTCATCACTTTCTTTCCACCCCTACTGCCTCTGTCTTAGTATACCATCATCTCTTGCCTGGGCTGTTGCAGTGCTTCCTAAGTGGTCTCCTTGTTTTGAGTCTGGTCCCTCTCAATTTTCCTCCACACTGTTTCTAAAATGACTTATCTAAGTATATATCTGATCATGTTTTTCCTGTTTAGAAGTGGTTTCCTTTTACTTATAGGCTGAATTAGCATGACGTACAAAGTCCACCGTTATCTGGTTTGTAACCATACTTCAGTCCCACTTTTTATCCATCCTCATCTTTTATTTTAGGTTCCAGTACTATCAGACTGCTTGTATTTTCTTACTGTGTTGTTTCACCATCCTAGCCATACATCAGAATCCCTTGTAAGGAGCTTTAAAAATATAGATGTTCAAGCTTCTTGCCAGGTTTCCTTAAAATTTACTGAGGCAAGGTCCTGGAATCTGCTTTTGTTTTGTTTTTATGGCCCACGAATTATTTTGAATCACAGCCTAGAGCTGTTAATATCTACTGCCCTATGTCTCGCTGTTTCTTCACACCTTCTAATCTTAGTTCAGTTGTTTCTCTGTCTAGAAAACCTTCTCTTCACTAGATTAATTTATGCTTATCCTTCAGGACTCAGTTCAGGGTGTGTTTACCTCCAGGAATCTTTTACTCCGTGTACCATACTGAAATAGGCAGAATACTTGTCCTCTATGGTTCATGCTTTCGTCCCACTTTGAATTGAAATGATCTTTCCCTCCTGTGTACTGTAAACTTTTCCAGAATTAAGATTATATCTTATTCATATTTATACTCCCTGTCCCAGACTGTACCTGAAATATAGAAGATTATCAATAGAAGTTGAACTGAACTTAGTAGGCAGTCATGTTATGTTTGGTGCAGAGGGAGGATTAAAGGAAAGTTTGAGTCTTTTTACCAAAAAATGCAGTTCGGCTAGATAACCTTAATAGCTGAGTGTGCTATACTCTATTTAGTTTTGCTTTACATAGCTTTACCAATTATAGCAGTGCCAAGTTAACAGAAGATTGGTTTAAGAACCTATGTAAATCGAATTCTGAATTTGGTATCTTTATTCCTTTTTTGATATGGATTGTGTCCGTGTTTTCTCATATATGTTCTGTCTGAATTGGGTTAAATATTGTAATTTTTATGCAGGAACATGAAAGTTAATGCCATATTTAACTGCAAATTGAGTTTTGGATGAGTCAAAAGGAGAGGAGAGACTTTAACTGAGGTTGAAGAATATTTGAAATAGGCATTTCGCTAGTATAATCTTGTTTTAATAAAAGAGTTTTGTGGAGCAGAAAAATTTTGCTTTAGGAACAAGGCAGGAAAATCCAAAATTCCTCAGCTGTATTCTATTGTGATTTAAGTAAATTGAGTTGTTTAATTCAGTGGACTACAGAGGGCAGTGTTTCACAGTTTAAAATTACTGCGATTTTTCTGTGAAAATAAATACACTTGTATTGTGCTTATTTTTTGTGTTTGTTTCCCGTATAGACACACAATAAAACAACTGTAAGGTTAGAAATTAAATATTTTAAGCTGCTCTTAATAAATAAGACATTTTAATGAAAGCTCTTTTCATAAAGAACGTCTTACCTTCACATTTGAAAATGTATATTTGGGATAATAGATGAGAACTAAAACTGGGAAAAGATTTTGTTTTCCTATTCAGTTCATGTAAGTTAAGAAAAATAAGCAACATAAATTTCATTTGGTGATCTAACTTTAACAGAAAATTTAGAGACCTTTTCCCTATGCAGCTAAAATTTTCTTTTGGAAAATAATTTTTTTATTATTTCTTTCTCTTCTCTTCTCTTCCTTTTTTCTTTTTTTTAAGAAAAATAAGCAACATAAATTTCATTTGGTGATCTAACTTTAACAGAAAATTTAGAGACCTTTTCCCTGTGCAGCTAAAATTTTCTTTTGGAAAATAATTTTTTTATTATTTCTTTCTCTTCTCTTCTCTTCCTCTTCTCTTCTTTTTTTCTTTTTTTTAAGAGATGGTGTCTTGCTATGTTACCCAGGCTGGACTTGAACTCCTGGACTCAAATGATCCTCTTGCCTCAGCCTCCCAAGTAGTTGGGATTACAGGTGTGAGCCACTGTGCTTGCCTCCCCATTTATCTTAAAAATACAATAGTATAAAAATCAATGAAATTATATATCCCAAGCTTAATGAATGTATCATTTCTATTCGTATCTATTTTGTACCTAAAAAGTATATATCTTTCATGCAAATTCTTTCATATGTACATATATATAAAATTCAGAGTAAAAGACTCTCAATTAGTCCTTTTAATAATCCTGTCGAGTGGTTATTATTATTCTCTTCTTCCATATGAGGAAACTGAGACTCAGAAAGGTTAATTTAACCAAGAGGTTAAGTAACCCAGCCCATAGCTAGAATGTACAAAAGCAAGACTTGTAAGACGTAGGCTTACCTGACATAGGTACCTGCATTATTTTCCCCACACCACGTTGCTCACCACATTTTGGAAGATTTTTAGCTTTTCAAGTATATATTATGTTTTATGTTCTATTAGTATTTCCTGAAATATCATTGATATTTGGCCCTATTTTATCGGAGTCTGATGCTTTTTTCTAGGATTGCCAGCCAACCCTTTTAAAAGCATGTATAAATTCCGACTGTATTTAAGCTAGACTAGTATCTCTCTCATTTTACAACTTTTTAAAGAGAAATATACCACAGATGTGTTTCAAGATGGCTTTATATTATAGCTTTCTACTCTACCTTGACAACATAGTATTATTCTTGTATTTGTCACTGAATATAAGTGAATATTAGCAGAATTATTAAGTTAGAAATTGTAAAAGAATAGAAAAGTGGTCTTTCCGTTTATGCTTTATTCTGAAACCAAAGTCTCTGGAATGTTTTCAGTAAGAATTTATAGTCTTTGGAAGTATTTTAGAAATATTACTTTCATATTTAGATTTACAGGGAGACAAAATCTCAACATGGAGTGAATATTATTTGTCACTGGATATAAGTGAATATTAGCAGAATTATTAAGTTAGAAATTGTAAAAGAATAGAAAAGTGGTCTTTCCGTTTATGCTTTATTCTGAAACTAAAGTCTCTGGAATGTTTTCAGTAAGAATTTATAGTCTTTGGAAGTATTTAGAAGTATTACTTTCATATTTAGATTTACAGGGAGACAAAATCTCAACATGGAGTGAATATTATTTCATAATTTTAACCTTATTATGTATAAGAATGACTATGGGTATGTGTATGTATATACATATATATAAACAGATATTAATATGGACATTACCTAACTTTTTACTACAAGTAAAACATTATAAGAAATATTTTAATCAGCTGAATCCAGAATTTCTATTTTGGTGGTGGTAGTGGTTTGTTAATTTGTGTGTATATGTGTGTGTGTACATGTGCATATGTGTGTGTTTAATCTC
>NW_012148620.1:706526-707750 GCF_000956105.1 Propithecus coquereli
CCTGAGCTCAAACAGTCCGCCCGCCTCGGCCTCCCAGAGTGCTAGGATTACAGGCGTGAGCCACCGCGCCCAGCCACAAGTAACACTTTTAAGAAATAGATTTATTTTAACAAAAAAATATTGAGCAGGTAAATATTTTTACTCATCTTCACACAGTGGAATTTGGTTTTAAATATCATTTTTAATCATGTGTTTTAAAAATCAGTTTAAGCTGGGTATGATGGCACATGCTTATAGTTTCTGGTACCCAGAAGGCTGAGGCAGGAGGATCACTTAAGCTCAGGAGTTCGAGGCTGCAGTGAAATATGATTGCACCACTTCACGCTAGCCTGGGCAACAGAGTGAGACCCCTGTCTTTCAGAAAAAGAAATCAATTTAACTTCATGTATTCTTTAAAAAATGCTTTATCATGAGCGCTAGCAAAGTGACCTTTCTTAATGCCTGGATGTGATGAGATGTGGATGTAGCACTTGTTTATATGAAAATAGTAAAAACTGTGTTGTTGTCTTTTCCAGGCCTTTAAAAAAATTTTCTGTATTTTAGAGTTCCTTGTCAGCTACATGAATATAGAATCATGGGAGGCTTGAGATAATCTAGGTACTGTTTGAAATGTTGTCATATATACCCTAGTTTAAGTCTGTGCTGTTTTACAGATAGCTCTCATTTTATGCAGAGTCCTGTATTTAAATAACTTAGATCATTGCTATTCTAAGTAGTGCTTTTGCAGTCGAACATCTGAAAGGTGATTGACTTTTTTCCCATAGCTCCATAATTTATAAGAAAACATAAAATGAAAAGACTAGACCAAGATGATTTTGGTACATGGTTGTAATCTTAATGTCAGTGTAGAAAGTAAAAACTAAGCCTGTTCAGATAGACTGGTTAACTAACCGATCAACTGGAATTTCGTATAATAACTTCTTTTCATTGTTTAGTTTCATGGGTTTTTAAAAAAAATTTAATTTGTAGGTGTTGGGTGTCTTTGATTTTATGTCTTTAGATAATTTATGATTAGGTTCTTTATTTATGACACTGTAGTCTCAGCTTAGGCAATTGATTGAAATACAATATAGGGAAATTTAGTATGCATTTTTCGAAAGCTTAAATTGGAAAAATGAACCAACAGTGCTAGTGCTAATGTGGAATTGTTTTGGAGCAAGGTAGGAAGAAAACGATAGGTTAATTTTTTTATATTTCTATTGGTCTTTTTTTGTTAAAATCTTA
>NW_012148620.1:708665-712965 GCF_000956105.1 Propithecus coquereli
TGTCTATCCTTGTATGGAAAAAGGCTCTGTATTGTTAAAGATAATTATCTTATGGTCAAAACCCTATAATGATGAAAGAAATCTGAAGTGGACACTGGCAGTGCAGCTTGGTTGGCTTGTAGACAGAGTTGATGGCAAGCAGGTGTCGTTGTTCTGTTCGATACTGAAGCATTCTGGCCAGAGGTTGAACACATGGAAAACTGGATGGAAATGAAAATTTTTTGTATTCCAAAGTTTCCCTGACCCTGCAAAATGTAATTATGAAATCTTGGGATAAGGCAGTTGTCATGTTTTTACCTTGTCCTCCTCTGTTATAGCTATGGAAAGAATAACCATCAAAGATTTTATGATATGATATTTAAGCTAACTCATAGCCTTAAATATCTGATTTAAAGGCAACCTGGAGTGATTTTATTAATAGAAAATACGGCAGAACTGAGAATAACAGAATCTCGTAGTTTAATTATATACTTGTAATGGAAGGGTGAAAAATTACACCTAAAATTTATGAAAATCAGCCATCCCCCAAAGAAATAATAAATGCCAGTAAACAGAAAGATATTCAGCCTCACTAATAATCAAGAAATGTAAGATAAAATAGCATATACTACTTCTCATCTGACACATTGAATTAGAAGGCTTGTTGTTGGCAGAGCATGAGAAAATAAGCACAGTCATGTACCTTTAGTGGAGCGTAAATTGGCAGCAATCTTCTAGGATACAGTTTCCTCATCTTAAGCCACCCGCCCACTTCGCCTCCTTTAGTGTGGAACCTTCAGCAGGACCTTCTATCTGAGAACCAGACTCATGGAGGCTTTGGCCATTACTGTTTCCTGGCTTCGGTGATCGGGGAGAGGTGTGGCAGAAGCTCTATCCTCAGTAACTGCTCGGAGGGATTAGGAGGCAAGCCCAGAAATTCCGAAGGTAAACTTTGACCAAGGATAGGCAGGAGATAGGAAAAATTTGACAGATAATTGCTTTTCCTTTCTTTTATTTCTTCTTTTCTTGCTGGCTGCAAGATGCAGTGGTTCATAACCTGAGTGGAAAACATCTTGTGTGACCTAGGTCAGTGAAGCCAGCTTCTTAACAGTACCATTTTTTATTTGCTTTTCCTCCTTTCACGCCTCACCTCCCTTTTCCCCTCATCCCTCATATTCCAGGATTTCACTTCCTGAGAATTCTTTAGCTTGGAAGCCTTGCCTTAGGTTCTTTAGGGAATCTAGGCTAAGAAGCTAACAGTCCCACTTCTGAGACTCTAGTCTATGAAAACATCTGCAAGTTCTAGAAGACATATATGTATGTTTGTACATTGTGGTATTGTTTGCATTACTGAAAAATTAGAAACGATCTAGTCATCCACAGGGAAATGGTTAAATAATGATATACCATACGATAGACTACTATCCAGCCATAAAAAGAATGATTTAGAAAATTGTTCATGGTATATTAAGTGAGATAAACAAAGTGAAATAATTTACAGGACATTATGTTTAGTTTGATCCCATTTTGGGATATTAAGGCCCCCCTAAAATCAGGTATATTTGTGCCCACATGTGGGCGCAGGTACATTATTGAAAGAAATGATGTGGGATGGGGGAAGAAAATAAACAGAGGGATTTTTACTTTTAACTTTGTACACTTCTATAAGATTAAATTTTTTTCACATTGAACATCTGATAAAACAGTGGAAAAAGAATTTGCTACTTGCCAGGTGTGGTGGCATATGTTTGTAGTCCCAGGTACTTGGTAGGCTGAGGTGGGAGGATTGCTTGAGCCTAGGAGTTTGAGACCAGCTAGGGCAACATAGCAAGACCCTGTCTCTAAATAAAATAAAAGGATTTGCTACTTAAATGATAACAGGCACTGAGATAATTATTGATATTAAAAATGGATAAAAAATATGTTTTGGAGATAGAAAACATACCAGAGTGCTTAGTTCATCCAATATTAATCTTTGGGGATCATATAAGAACTAAATTTTTAACTTTATGATATATGTTTATACCTTTACATATGTACACATGTACATATATATATGGATTTACTATAAGCTGGACATTATTCTAAGTGCCTTATATCTGTTGTCTTATTTACTGGTCACAATAATTCTAGAAGGTAGGTACTGTTTTTATCCCTGTCTTACAGATGAGAAACTAAGGCCTAGAAAACTTTAAGAAAAACAAAACCAAACCCAGGCCCCATGTCATATAGACTTAACAGCGCCAGAAAATTGATCCAATTCTGCTTGACTCCAGAGCCTGAGTTTGTAACTGTACGGCTTCTAATTCAATCCTGTGGCCCCTAGTTATCACAGCCTACGTGTGATCTGATTATAAAGCTGCCTATATCCTACTGGACATAGATAGCTAAGCTTTATTGTCTTTGGTGGATGGGAAGAGATTTTTTTTTTTCCCCAAAGGAGAAGTTGCCTTTATTTTTCCTGGTTGTAAAAGTACTATGCTTCTTACAGAAACTTTCAGACAACACAGAGGAATTTTTGGGTGAAAATAAGAATTGTCTTGAAGATAACCATTGTTAACGTTTTGATGTTTATTTTTTGAATTTTTTCTATGTGCATTCACACACACACATAGTTAGACTTTTATTTTTTCCTCAAAATAGGATCATACTACTCAGATTTTTTTTTAAAGAAATCTGCTTTACTTCCCAATTATCACAGTCATTTTTCTATGTCAGTATATGTAGGTATATATAATTTCTAATGATTACATAGTATTTTGTTGTATGGATAAATCTTATTTAGCCAATATTCTATGTTTGGATTTTAGATGTTTTCATCTTTTTTCCCCTCTTATAGGTAATGCTACTATAAACATCTTTTTACTTATATTTTTACGAACTTATCTAATTTTTTCTTCAGGATAAATTCCTAGCAGTCGGTGGCTAAATTATATAGTTTTGGTTATTGATCAATGACCTAGACTCATTAAGCAGTGCATTGTCCAGGAAGAAATACAGTGTTATGTTTTTTTATTAGTCACTTGTGACTTTTCGTTAATAGGTAGTAATTACTGTGTACTCACACTGGATGTTGAACACCTGCTGTGAACATGGTATCACATCACTATGTCAGAACTTTCCTCTGGGTAAATCTGTGACTGCAAACTGTGAGCCACAGTTGTTTCATAGTAAAAGATGGAAACAAGATATGATAATATTGCTCCATAGGATTTGGAAGAAAAAGAATGAAATGTAACTTTAAAACTATGTGGTTTATACTTTTTTCTTTATGTAGTATTTATCTACTTACAGTATAATTGACTGTTTACTTGTCTCTTTTCTTCTTTAGACTTTAAGCTCTAAGAGGTTAAGAAAACATATCTGTCTGGGTCACCATTATACTCCCAGTTAGGAGGCAGTAACTAGAAGTTGAGTTAATGAAAAAATGGGAAATAATACATATATACAATTAAGTATGGCATCTGGTTCCTAGATTGTTTGTAGAACCACAACTACCAAGCTTTTTGGGTATATGTTATGATGTTGCAAAAAAATAGTATGTTAAAACTACAAAGGAGTGCTCACTTTGGCAGCACATGTACTAGAATTGGAACGATACAGAGAAGATTAGCATGGCCCCTGTGCAAGGATGACACACAAATTTGAGAAATGTTCCATATTTTTAAAGAATCCCTATTCAATAAGTGGTGCTGGGAAAATTGGATAGCCACATGTAGAAGACTGAAACAGGATCTGTACATCTCACCACTCAAAAAAATTAATTCGTGATGAATAAACAGACTTAAACCTAAGGCATGAAACTATAAGAATTCTGGTAGAAGAAATTGGAAAAACTCTTACAGTAATTGGCCTAAGCAAAGAATTTATGAAGAAGACCGCAAAGGCAATCACAGCAACAACAAAAATAAATAAATGAGACCTAGATAAATCAAAAAGCTCTGCACAGCCAAGGAAACAATCAATAGAGCAAATAGACTACCTACAGAATGGGAGAGAATATTTGCATGCTATACATCCTGTAAAGGGCTAATAACCAGAATCTACAAAGAACTCAAGCAAATCAGCAAGAAAACATCAAACAACCCCATTAAAAAGTGGGGAAAAGACATGAACAGAACCTTTTCAAAAGAAGATAGACAAATGGCCAATAAACATGTGAAAAAATGGTCAACATCTCTAATCATTAGGGAAATGCAAATCAAAACCACGAGATATCACCTAACTCCAGTGAGAATGACTTTTATCACAAAGTCCCAAAACGACAGATGCTGGCATGGATGCAGAGAGAAAGTAACACTTATACACTGTTGGTGGGACT
>NW_012148620.1:715680-720298 GCF_000956105.1 Propithecus coquereli
AGGCATGCGCCACCATGCCCGGCGAATTTTTTCTATATATTTTTAGTTGTCCAGATAATTTTTTCTTTCTATTTTTAGTAGAGACGAGTTCTTGCTCTTGCTCAGGCTGCTCTCGAACTCCTGAGCTCAAACAATCTACCCGCCTCGGCCTCCCAGAGAGCTAGGATTACAGGCGTGAGCCACCGCGCCCGGCCTATGTCAAACTTCTTAACCATTAACTTAAATGTAAGTTTTAGTTCTTACTTTCAAAGTCCTTTGTAACATGTATGTCTCTCCTCAAAATTATGAATCCAGACTTAATCTCTAACTTGACATACTGCATACTGTAAATTTGACTCTCATCTGACATGCTCATTGCCCCTCAAATATAATAAATTTATTATGCCTTTTTTTACTCATGCTGTTTCCTGAAATGCCTTCTTTTACTGTTTCTATGCATGGGTTTTTTTTTTTTTTAAGTCTTGGTTAATTCCCGTTTCTCTAGTCCATGCTAATTTCTCCCTTTCTGTAAATCAGTCACATATATTGTTTATGGCTCACATTTTAATATTTGATCTTATTTGTCTTATATGATTTCTTATCTGTTTTATGTGCCAACATACCCTGAATTCCTGGTATTACTAAATGTCTTGATAGCAGGTACCTTGATTAATACACCTTTCGGTAATGAGCTCAATGTTTAAGAAAGTAACTGCTTAAAAGTACTTACTCTGTTGAATTGAATTGAACTGAAACAAGTTAGAGAAGTTAGAGATTTATTAACATAAATTATGCCTCATACTATGTCATGTATGCTTTTTTAATGTTCTAACAATTATGTATATTTTTCATTATCTTTTTGAAAACATTCCAATTGCTGAATCATGCTTATTCATTGAAGGTCTATTTTGTATCATGCTGTAGGAAAGATATATTAAACTAGGATTATATTATCAGTATTGATAAAAGGTTAACTTTTGTGCTACAGAAGACTTTTATGGAATAATGCATTGAGGGTTTTTTGTTTGTTTGTTTTTTTGGTTTTGGTTTTTTTTTTTTAAGAAGATAGGGTCTTGCTCTGTCACACAGGCTAAATTGCAGTGGCGTGATAATAGCTCACTGCAACCTTGAAGGCCAGGGCTCAGACGATCCACCTGCCTCAGCCTCCTGAGTAGCTGGGACTATTCAAGTGCACACCACCATGCCTGGCTAATTTTTTTGTATTTTATAGAGATGGGGTCTTGCTATATTGCCAGGCTGGTCTCAAACTCCTGGCCTCAAGCGATCCTCCCACCTTGGCCGCCAAAAGTGCCGGGTGAGATTACAAGCATGAGCCACAGCGCCCAGAGCATTTAGTTTTTGTATACGCTTATGTGTCTTTACATTTTATTATATGAAAAGTCTCTTGTTTCTCCAATTGATTTTGCCTCCCTCAAAAGAAGCCACTCATTCTGATTCATCTTAGCCTCTGCTCTCCTTCAGTGATTGTAATTTTTCTCTGCCTGTTGATTGTAGGTTTCCTTAGCACTAGTTCTGTCTATTGAGATCTTTTGAGCAGTAATAGACTGACAGACAAAGTAGGATGTAATTTTTTTCCTAGTCTCATAGGCCAGTGTGCTAGAAACCTCTGATCTTTACTGAGACAAGATGAGATGGAGCGAGAGAGACCTTTCTCCCCTTAGCATTCCAGGTAACGGCTGAGAAAAGGTAATGGCTGAAAAAATGTCCCCAATCTCTCCAACAAAGAGATTGGGGACAGTTCAGCCTGCCAGGATAGTTTAGGACTGCCAGAGTAAGTAGGATTTACCATGGGTAGGAACCATATATATATATAGCATGTGGCAGGTGTGGCCCCTTTCTACTTGCTAAGGGACTCTACCTTTACCAGGTGGTTGTACCCTTGTGAAGGTTCAGGTTTTTACTGTGTGAGTAAATTTCTATCCTCACCTTTGGGCCTGTGAATCTCTTGCCCCTAACACACTCTTCTTCAGGTACACCTGTGATTTCTTCCAGGTTTGTTTTAGTTGTTGATATGTTCCAGTATGGTAGCCATACTGGGGAGAGGGAGCCAAAGATACGTATTTAGTCTACCATCTTCCTATTGTTGTTTTTAGGTAAAATGTGCTGTTTCTATTGTCTTTCTTATGTTTCTAGGTTTCCAAGGCCCTTTATTCAATATAATTTTTGAATCCTGAGTAAGCTTTTGTTGTAGTGTGATATTATAAAAGATAATTTATTTGGACTCTTGATCAACATTTAGTCACATTGTGTGAGGTTTTCTGATATTTTTCTTAGTTAATTGGAAAATATACATGGAAATACCTTTTAGAATTGTATATTAGTAGTTACTATTTCATGCTATATCAGTCTTTTATCAAAGGAATGTTCTGTGTGTCTGCTGTACCTATAACCATTGTGTTCACACTTTTCATGTGCTTTCTTAGGGTGGAATTCCTGGACCAACTGCACCCTAGATGAAGTTTTGCTATGTATTCTCTTTAGGTGATCCTCAGTAGTAACAGAAAATACCAGAGCAGTTACTGCACCCACATTAATGGTCTTTCTAATCTCCAACCTTGCATGTAATTGCTGCCGTCAAGTACGATTACTGTCTGCCCAGGTTTCTTTCCCTGGGGACAGTTGTGCCATGCCTTGATACAGAGTTAGAAAATGAGAAGAGAGTTTCTGAAACTTTTTGAGAGTTTTGCTTATTAACCTGTTTACTTTGAGAATTTAAAGCTATAAAATTACATTGCCTTTTTTATTTTTTATAAGACTGGAAATAACACCAAGTTTAGCAATACTAATCTATTCCTTTATGTATTCCTATTCATGTGTTCCATCAAAAATCATTTGTGGTATTTGGAATATTCTGGGAAGATGATAGTGGCTATGGCATAGTTTCTAAATAGTCCCAAATGCTTCTTTAACAGAATAACCAGGATAGCATAATCAAAAGCTCTTGGGTAATATCTCTAACAAAACTAGTTAATCAGAGAAAATAGGGACAAACCACCAATAGCTACAAAATTCATTAAAAAAAATAAATAAGATTTGTGTGGCACTCTGTAGGAAGAAGCAGTAGGTAGCCTTAGTGTCCTGTGAATGGCACATCCTAAAATAGCAACAGGTAAAGCTTAGAGGGATTTTTGTACACTTCAATTCATGCCTGAGTACAATAGGTTCATGGTAAGGTTCTTCTGAGCTGTCTGTGCTCTAAGCTTCCAAAACTATCAGTGAGTAACCAGCCAAAGCTCTCTTCCAGTATAAAACCTCAGGCTGAGAGCAAGCTGCTGGGAATTTAATCAAAATCTACGAGGACAAAGACAATAAAGACAAAAGGAAAATGAACCAGATAAAAGTGGAAGAGGGGACCAGAGCTAAGTGATCTTGAAAGTGTCCAAGGGGCCAAATTTTTTTAAACACTTAATGAAAACAACAGAAAAGGGGGATGTAAACAAGATGGCCTATGTTTCCATCTTAAAAATGCAAGAACATTAAATTCAGGTAAAGATAAACAACAGAGAGCATGATGGTTGAATCCCATACCAAGTTACTATAATTAAGGATTATATTTTGTTCTTATAACATTGAGAAGTTGGTGAAAATAATGAAGGTATGCTGATATTGTTGTGGGTCTTGGTAGGATTGCCATATGCTTTCCAAAAGAACAGTACCATTTAAGAAGGTCATTAGGGTCATTAACTTATTATTAATACCTGTTTTACTACAATTTTACCAGCTTGGGTGATGTTGTTATGCTAATGGAGCTAGTTAAAAATCCATTGCTTATTGTTTTAATTTGCATTTTTTAAACTATTAAGGGATGTTGAACATTTCCCCAATTATTGGTGTAACATTTATTGTTATTTATGTATATGTATGTGGCTGGAACCCTAAACCTCTGTGTAACTTCACATATCTAATCCTTGCCTGCTTATAATTATAGTGTATTTATCCATTGGATCTTAATGTTTTTCTTACATATGAGATCATTCAGATATATTGCTTATAATGTTATAGAAATATTAGCCGTTTGTTTTGCTTAAAATACAGTTTTCTTTTCCTATTTATTTTTGCTACATTATTACAAAAATGCTAGTTTATGTATTTGAATATATCAATCTTTTATGATTTCCTTTGTTGCTTAAAATCTAAGAATTATAGTCTGAATAGATATGGTAAGTACTGTATTTGGAATAATTTTCTAAAGAAAATTTATATTTTGATCATTGTTACACTTCTGGAAAATTAGTCATAAAACCTGAAGTTAATTTTCTGTGGCAGCCATCTAAAAATATTGAGTAAAATACTTAACAAAGATAAGTGCCTTACATGTTGTACATTGGAAGCTGGGCATGGGTACAAGTGATAATCTTTTGTACCTTAGTTTTAAAGCACCCTAGCACCAAGACAATTGACAAAAGCCAGGAAATTAAGATAAAATTAATATAATATTTATTCTTAAATTCCATTGTAGGGTAGTAGAGAGCAATTTACCATTTTTTGTTTTTTTGTTACAGAGTGATGACATTAAGGACTATAAGGGAATCATTGGAGTTCTGTTGATCATATTATATGGAAAAAATATCTCTCACATATTTCTGTGGTATAGATTAAAGTATTTTATAAAAGAAAT
>NW_012148620.1:721623-728646 GCF_000956105.1 Propithecus coquereli
ATAGAATTGTTTTGACATTGAAATAGGATAATATAAGCATATGGAAGATACTCCTTACTAGTACTAGTAAAGAGTACTAGTTTTCTCTTTTTCTTATGACAGAGGTATTTTGTTTGTTTGTTTTGGGGATTTGTTGTTTTATCAGGAGAGTCAGAAGTTTAGAGCTATTTGGTAAAGACTCATGTTACAATATTTTAAGTCCCCACATCAGAACATCTTGTGTCTGTGTTGAGACAATTTTGCTTTCAGAAATGGCCATATTTTGGCCAAGAATAATATATCAGCTAACACTTACATAATGTCCACTTTGCACTGATACTGTTCTATTTACATATGTATTTTAAGTCCTTAAAACAATGATATGAGATAGGTACTATATTCCCATTTTTACAAATGAGGAAACCAAGGCAGAGAGGTAAATTAATTTGCCCAAAGTCCTACTGTTAGAACTATAAATGAATCAAACAAACAAACTAGTGAAACAGAATCCCAAAAATAGCACGTGGAAGAAAGAAATGTCCTCTTTGTATGTATTAGCCTATTAATCTTTGGAATGGTTGCTTTTTCAGATAGAAAGTTTCACAAGGTTTTAAAATCTTGATTCTGAAACTGACCAAGGTAGAGTCTGAATCAAGTGATAAAGATTCAGCCAACAACTTATCCTTTCCTCTTTGAGTGAAGGAGCATTTCAGTGTCTCAACTAATAGAGTCTGAGGCAATATAAGAATTGGCAAATTATATCCTATTGGCTGCCAAATTGGAATCTCTTTCTTCAACTGCTGATACAACATAAAAGTAACTTAATGGATTTTGAGTAGAGAGAAATGGAATAAACTTCTAAGCCTCTGTGAGAGACATTTCGTTGGAGTGGAAATCAAGGGGATAAAGTAGCCAAAGTTTACATCCTTTGGTAGATGAAGTGGATGGAAAGGAAAACTAATGCATCTTTGGCATCGTCATTCCAGATTCAATTGGATAATGGCAGATTATTTTTAAAATACTATTTCTGCCTAAGATATAATCTTTTTTGTCCCCTACAAAAAGTTGACACCACCATTCCAATTTGTGTATTTGTGCAGTTGCTTTAGAAAGAGGGACAAATCACAGGAAAAAAATATATTTAGAATACACCATAGTCAAATTATGGGGTCAGTTTTTTTCCCTAAAGATTTTAATTAAAACTACATTATTTCTTATGCATAAAGGTATTCCTTGTATCTTTATGAGTAAAAAAGTGAAAATAACCTAAATATACAACTGTCAGATAATGGTTGGGTAAATTATATTGCTGCATGGATTATTATGTTGGCTTTAAAATTAATGTTTGTGAGACTTCTGCTTCTGGGCATGGTGGAGTAATAGGGATGAGATTTACCCTTTTGCCAAAAATAAGAAAAAAACCAGACACATGGCTGAAATTACTGGATGAAACTAATTTTCAGACATTGCATTATAAGCAGTGTAAAATTATGAGAGAAGGGAAACAAACAAGCTAAACCCTACAGGTAACTCAGTTTATTGCCTGGAAGCATTTTCCAGGCTGCAAGGAGAGGGAATCCAAAATTGCTTGACATTTTCGCCAATTTGAGCTAGAATTTGCAGGACTGAGTACCAGAGAAGATGATCCTGCATAGCGAATTCTGGGGATCTGTAGAGGGGTCCCTTTGGCTGAATGCTAATCTCTGCATGTGTGAGAAGAAACTGATAGGCTGGGGAAAGAAACACAAGAATGCAGTAAGGCAAACAATTTCTGGAGCTGACATAGGACTGATAATATTCTGCTTTGTACCGGTCAAGACTGGAAAGAAACTGTAACACATGGGGCCTGAGAGGCCTCAGAGGGTTTCACTTCAGTAGTGGGGCTAAATTAAGCCCTATATTAAAAGGCTGCCTTGTTTAAAAGTGAGGCTCCAAAAGATCAGATTGATTCCAAGTAACTTAACTCATGCCAGAACGAAGCCCAACATAATTTAAAGGAACACAACAAAATCCAAGCAAGAATGTAAAATTTACAATACCTGGCTTATAGGAAAAGTCTTTCAAGCATGCCCTCCCCTACTCCCCTCCACCAAAGAAAACCCACAGGAAAATCTGACCCAGGAGAAAAACCTGTCAATAAAAGTAGATGTCGAAATGATAGAGATGATGAAATACCAGACGAGGACATGAAAACACCTATTATATATTCTATAAATTCAAGAAAGTAGAGGAAAAAATGAACATAATGTAGAGAAAAATGGAAAATACAAAGAGACCCAAATGGAAATTCTGGAGATGGAAAAGTGTAATATCTGGAGATGGAAAAATATAATATCTGAAGTGAAAAATATATTGGATAGGATTAACAACAGATAAGACATTGCACAAGAAAAGACCAGTGAACCTGAAGAGGTAGCAAGTGTAACTAATCAAAATGAACCACAGAACATAAAAAGACTGAACAAAAAAGGAACAGAACTCCAGTAAGCTATGGGAAAATATCAAGCAATGTAGCTTACATATAATTGGAGTCCCAAAAAGAAGAACAAAGTAAGAGAGAGAAGACAGAAGAACATTTAAAAATAATGGCTGAAATTTTAAACATTTCATAAATACTGTAATGCAGAATTTTTCAATCTTCGTACCACTGATATTCTGGGCTGGAAAATTCTTTATTGTGGAGGGCTGCCCTGTGCATTATAGGACATTTAGCACCAACTCTGGTCTCTATTCACTAGATGCCAATAGTGAATGTGACAACCAAAAATTGCCCCAGACACGCCAGATGTCTGGGGGCCTGAGGGGAGGTGGGGGACAAAAAAAATTGCCCCTAGTTGAGAATCACTGTCATAAGTCCATAGATCCAAGAAACTTAATAAACCCCAAGCAGAAGAAATGTAACCAAACTATATCAGTACACATCAAAATATTGAAAACCAGTGAAAAAGAGAAAATCTTAAAAGCAGCCAGGCAAAACATGTGATATAGAGGAACTAAGGTAGAACTACAGCAGTCTTCTTTTGAGAAGTCTGAGGCCAATAGGTTGTCATCAAAAGGAGAAGAATATCAACCTATAATTCCGTATGCATTTAAAATAGCTTTCAAAAATGAAGATGAGGCCAGCACAGTGGCTCATGCCTGTAATGTAGCACTTTAGGAGGCCAAGGCAGGAGGATTGATTGAGGTCAGGAGTTCGAGACCAGCCTGGGCAACATAGCAAAACCCCATCTCTACAAAAAAAATTTATAAATCAGCCAGGCATGGTGGCACACTCCTGTATCTAGCTACTGGGAAGGCTGAGACAGGAGGATAGCTTGAACCCAGTAGTTTGAGGCTACAGTGAGCTATGATTGTACCACTACACTCCAGCCTGGGTGACAGACGCTGTCTCCAAAAAAAAAAGTGAAATTTAGGTAACATGGTAGTGAACATTTGTGGAAAACCTAGAGGTAACATCACACTCAATAATGAAAGATTGAAAGCTTTCCTCCTAAGATCCAGAATAAGACAAGGTTTCTTGCTTTCACTACTGCTATTCAACATTGTACATGTAAATTCCAGCCAGAACAATTAGATAAAAAAATGAAAAAGCATCCAAACTGGAAAGGAAAAAGTAAAATCCGTGTTCATAGATGATATGATCCTATACATAGATAGAAAATCCAAAGAATCTACTAAGAAACTACTAGATAATAAACTAATTCAGCAAAGTTGCAAGATACAAGATCAACATGCAAAAATCACTGTTGCTTTTTTTTTTTTTTAGAGGTAGGGTCTCACTGTGTCACACCACTATACCACTGCTGGAGTACAGTGGCATGATTACGGCTCACTGCAACCTCAAACTCCTGGCCTCAAGCAATCCTCTTGCCTCAGCCTCCCAGAGTGCTGGGATTATAGGGGTGTGCCACCATACCCACCCTGTGTTCCTTTAGACTGGCAACAAACACTCTATGATGGAAAGAAAGAGAACAATTCCATTTACATCCAAAAGAATAAAATACCGGGAAGTAATTTTAACTAAGGTCATGGAAGATTTTACATTGAAAACTATATTGTAGAAAGAAATTAAAGATGATCTAAATAAATTTGGAAAATTTAATTTTGTTAAGACAGCACCACTGCCTAAGTCAATCAAAAGATTCAGTGCAATCTCTACCAAAATTTCAACTGCTCTTTTTTGCAGAAATAGAAAAGCTTATCCTCAAATTCATGTATTAATAGACTTGCAGAGGGCCCTATATAGTCAAAACAGTATTGAAAAAGAACAAAACTGGAAAATTTACACTTTGCAATTTCAAAACTTAACTGCAAAGCTACAGTAATTCAAACAGTGTGGTACTAGCATAGGGATAACATATAGACCAATGGACCAAAATTAAGGGTCCAGAAATGAACCCTCAAGTTTATGGTCAATTGATTTTTCAACAAGGGTGCCAAGACCATTTAATGGGGAAAGAATAATGTCAACAAATGATGCTGGGACAACTGGATATCCACTTGTAAAACAATGAAGGTGCTTTCCTATCTCACAACATATACAAAAATTAAAATGGATCAGTGCAACCTAAGTTAAAACTAAAAATACCTTTGAAGAAATCATAGAGGCGTATCTTAATAACCTTGAATTTGGCCACGGACTCTTAGATATCTGACACCAAAATCTCAAGCAACATAAAAGATAAATAGGACTTCATCAATTTTAAAAACTTCTGTGCGTCAGAAGACACTATCAACAAAGTGAAAAGAGGGGCTGAGCGAGATGGCCCACACCTGTAATCCTAGCCCTCTGGGAGGCCAAGGCAGGAGGATTGCTTGAGACCAGGAGTTCAAGACCAGCCCAAGCAAGAGCAAGACCTCATCTCTACAAAAAATAGAAAAATCAGTCAGGTGTGGTGGCGCATGCATGTAATCCCAGCTACTGGGTAGACTGAAGCAGGAGGAAATGCTTAAGCCTAGGAGTTTGAGGTTCAAGTGAGCTATGATGACACCACTGCACTCCAGCCCAGTGACAGAACAAGACCCTGTCTCAAAAAAAAAAAAAGTGAAAAGAAATGGGAGGACATTTTTTGCAAATCATATATCTGATAAGGGTCTAGTATTCAGAATATATAAGTAACTCTTACAACTCAAGTACAAAAAGACAATCCCACTAATAAATGAGCAAAGGACTTAGACATTTCTCCAAAGACAATGGTGCGTAATCACATGAACTAGTCATTGAGTGGTATCTCAAAACCACAATGAAATATGACTTCACACCCAGTAGGATGTCCATAAGAAAAAACATCGTATTAATAACAAATGTTGGCAGGAGTGTGGAGAAATTGAAAGCATTGTATGTTGCTGGTAAAAATGTACAGTGGTATAGTTGTCATGAAAAACAGTTCGGTGGTTTCTCAAAAAGTTAAAAATATTAAATAGAATTACTATATAATCCAGTAATTCCACTCCTACATATATAACCCCAAAGAATTGAAAATAGGTACTCAAATACCTGTACATAAATGTTCATAGCAGCAGTATTCACAATAGCCAGAAAGTGCAAACAATTCAAATGTCCATCTGATGAATGGATAAACAAAATGGTACTGGTACTTGATATTGGTACTTACGACAGAATATGATTCAACCATGAAAAGAATGAAGAACTGATACATGCTATAATGTGGATGGACCTTGAAAACATTGTGCTAAGTGAGAGAAACCAGACATGAAAGTTCATATATTGTATGATTTATATAAATGAATGGTTAAATCCATAGAGACAGAAAGCAGATTGGTGGTTGCCAGGGCTTGGGGAGAAGAGAATAGGGAGTGACTGCTTACTTAATGCTTTCAAAGCTTTTTGGGGGCATGACGAATATGTTGGGAAACTAGATAGAGGTGATGGTTGCACAACATTGTGAATGTATTAAATGTCACTCAATTGTACACTTTAAAATGGTTGAATTTGTTGTGTGAATCTCATGTCAGTACAAAAAACGTGAGGGTGAAATAAAGACTTTTTTCAGACAAAACGAGATAATTTTTATTGCTGACTGACTTGCACTACAGTAAATGTTAAAGGAACTTCTTTATGGGAAAGGAAAAGTGTATCAGATGGAAATTTGGACCTATATAAAGGTATGAAGAGTACTGGAAGTGCTAAATATGTGGATAAATATAAAAGGCTCTTTTGTTCATTTTACAATCTCTTTAAAAGATAACTGTACTTCTTGTTTCTACCTTGACATGTCAAGAACTTGCAAATTCCCACTCCTGTCCTCAAAAACAACAGCAACAACAAAAATCTGACCAAACTGAAAATCAAGGACTGTTCTTAGATCTCTCAGAGATTTGAGGTACCAGTTCAAACTGCCACCCCTAAAACTAGAGAGACAGGTGAATATAGAGAATCATAGCCAAGACAACAGGATGCTTGAGCCATAAAACAGTAGAATACTTAAATGATAATTGGTGAATTGTTGGAGGTTAAGGGTGGACTAAGGGTCAAAAAACTCCTGCCCGGCCTTAGGAGGGCCTTCCACTTGGGTGGGTTTTACCTCCCAGGGTCTCAAAGTCTTATGGTGAAGTTCATGGTGTTATGGTGAAGATCAGAAAAAAAATCTTCTTGTATTTTGGGCCTGGGGAGGGAGAATATAGTTAACACCACTGAATTGTATATTTAAAAATGGTTAAGATGGTATTTTATGTTTTTTTTTTTTTACAACAAGATTTAAGATTTCTTTAAAAAAGAAATAAGCTATCAAACCGTCAAAGACATGGAAAAACCTTAAATGCACATTACTAAGTGAAAGAGAAGCCAATCTGAAAGGGCTATACACCATATGATTCCAACTGTATGACATTCTGGAAAAGGTAAAACTATGGAGACAGTGAAAAGATCAGCTGTTGCCAGGGATTCAGCGGGGAGAGAGGGAGGGAAGGATAAATAAGTGGGACACAGGATATTTAGGGCAGTGAAACTATTCTGAATGATACTACAATGGTGGATACATGTCATTATACATTTGTCAAAACCTATAGAATGTACAACACAAA
>NW_012148620.1:729867-731326 GCF_000956105.1 Propithecus coquereli
GTTAAATTTGGTTTGCTAGTATTTAGTTGATTTTTACATCAATGTTCATCAGGGATATTGGTCTGTAGTTTTGTTTTCTTATGGTGTCTTTGTTTGGCTTTAGTATTAGAGTAATGCTGGCCTCATAAAATGAGTTTAGAAGGTTCCCTCCTCTTCAGTTTTTTGAAGTTTGAGGAAGATTGATGTTAATTCTTCTTTAAATGTTTGAAAAAATTCTCCAGTGAAGCCAGCCGGTCCTGGGCTTGTCTTTGTTGAGAAGTTTTTGATTATTCATTCAATTTCTTAATGGTTATAGGTCTGTCGAGATTTTTTTATTTCTTCATGATTCAGTCTTGGTGGATTATATGTTTCTAGGAATGTATCCATTTCTTCTAGATTATCCAATTTTTAGGCATATAATTTTTCATAGGTGCCTCTTATGATCCTTTGCATTTCAGTGGCACCGTTATAATGTCTCCTCTTTCATTTCTGAGTACAGTTACTTGATTTTTCTCTATTTTTTCTTAGTCTAGAATAGCTCATTTCTTTTTGTCACTGAATAATATTCTATTTTATGGATGTGCCATTTGTTTATCCATGCACCTATTAAAGGACATACTGGATTTTAGCCATTCTAGTAAGTGTATAGTGGTTTCTCATTGTTGTTTTAATTTGCATTTCCCTAATGACATGATGTTGCGCATCTTTTCACCTGTTTATTTGCCATCTATGTATGTTCTTTGGTAAGGTGTCTGTTCAGATCTTTTACTCATTTTAATTGGATAATTTGTTTTCTTATTGTTGAGTTTTAAGGATTCTTTGGATATTTTGGATACGAGTCCTAGATAGGTGTTTTGCAAAGATTTTTTCCCCGTCTGTGGCTTGTCATTTCATTGTCTGAACAATATCTTTCACAGAGCAGAAGTTTTTAATCTTAATAAAGACCAACTAATCGATTTTTTCTTTCATGGGTGATGCTTTTGGTGTTGCATATAAAATGTCTTTGCCAAACCCAAGATCACCTAGGTTTTCTCCTATGTTACCTTCCAGGATTCGGTTCTTTTTCAAGAAGCTATGCTTGACACTCTATGCTTGGCTCTATCTCTTTTTCTTTTCCTTTAGTATCTAGTTTTCTCATTTTTCATTTTTATTATTTAGTAATCATCTCTTGAGTACGAAGTATGTTTCAACTTTACCAATGGAGCATATGTTTAGAATATGATTGGATTGAATAAAATAAGTTCTCCCTTTGTACAGATGTTGCATGACCTACAATGAGGCTATGTCCTGATAAATCCATCATAAGTCAAAAATATCATAAATTGAAAATGCATTTAATACCCTGATAAACTCATCATAAAGTCGAAAAATCCTAAGTTGAACCATTGTAAATTGGGGACCATCTGTACTTTTTTTTTTAGTATAAAGAAAATCATTCTCTATCAAAGAAATTCTTTGCAGCATTTATTCTCTAAGAATG
>NW_012148620.1:734423-738721 GCF_000956105.1 Propithecus coquereli
TTTTAGAACCTTAACCCTACTAATCAAAATTTATTAAATGTTCAAGTCCGGAAACCTTCATAGTCATTTTACTAGGTAATAGGAGGGGAAGCAGTCATTTCTTCTCTGTGTTCCCATAGTCCTTTGTTTACATTTTTTTATAGAATTCATCATATTATACCAAATTGAATTATAATTTTTAAAAAACTTTATCCCCTACACTAAACTTTTAGTTTTTGAGGGCAAGGATCATATTTTATCCATCTCTACATTCTTACTATCTAAGAAGGTCCCAGATCTTAGTATGTGTCCAATAAAAGTGCTCAGAACTTGGGAGGTAGCTACAACTGCTTCCCTCAAAGAACTGATAGTTTAGTGAAATTTGCTTATATAGAGTTAGCCTCATACTCCTGGTCTTAAGTGATCCTCCTGCCTCAGCCTCCTGTGTAGCAGGGACTGCAGGCATGGGACACTACACCCAGCTAATTTTTCTGTTTTTTGTTGAGATGGGGTCTTGCCCTTCCTCAGACTGGTCTCGAACTCCTCACCTCCAGCAATACTTCCTCCTCGGCCTCCCAGCGTGCTAGGATTACAAGCATAAGCCACCATGCCTGGCCACTTTCTTCATTTTTGAATAGCATTGTTTTTAATACTTTGGGCATTTACGTGGAAGTATGTTTAATAAATATTAATTGAGTGAAATATGAACCTTTGCTATGGGCAAAATTGGTTAGACTTGGCCTTATTCATTAAGTCATTTAAGTATTAGTGTTCTTATGATATCATCTAAATCTTCATATTCTGAACATATTGTTAAGATATGAAACACTAAGAGACATGAATGTGAACAAGCCATTGAAAGCCTTTTAACTGTCATAAACAGTAATTTTGTCACTACCATAACAGATCAGAAATCACAGCAACTAGTCATATTTTTATATTGAGGGAATTCATTTGATAGTGTAACAGAATTCCATTATAACAAATTAGATCACAATAAAAATTCTTAAGTACCGAAATGTTGAATTATTCCAGTGAAGGACCAGATGCAGTCCCTATGGTTTCTTAAGCATTAGAATGCAGTTGGAACAATGAAAACAGGTTATTTCTTGAAGTTATGTAATCAAATTTTCCTTGTGCTTTGGTGAACTATAATACCTGATGTTTTTCTAAGAGAAGGTTGTACTTAAATTGATTGCAGTTTCGTGGCAGAATTATGTTTAGCTGAGGCAAAAGCGATGTTAGATTTTAGAGTCTTAGAAACATCAAATGGTAAACTCCATGAAAGGAAAAAGGTTTTCTATAGAACCATTGTTTTTAAGAAGGTCATAAAATAATGTATTTTAAAGGTCTGTTTTGGAGACTTTAATATATAAACTCCAAATTTTTTTCACATTTGTCAAGATCAGGAAAATCAATAACAGTAATTCCACTTGATTAGGCATGGGTTCCATGTTGTGGCAGGTTTTCTGACTAATGTGTATTATAGATGGTAAGTTAAGGGCCCATTTTAGTTTTAACATAAATATTCTTGAGCCAAGGGCCACTGGGGCCAATTCTGAGCTTGCTTCCTGCCTTTTTGGTTCTGACCTTTATTTCTACTCTGTCATAGAAAGTGACAATATAATGTCACAGGTACAGATCTATGTGTTAATATCCCAGAGCCCTGACACCAATTCACCAATTTCTCATTCTGAAGCTAGTTAATTATTCTGTAACATAATAGAGGGGATATGGTGTGAGTCTAATTAAGAACAAAAAGTGTGGAGCCAGACTGCTGGCATTCAAATGCTGGTTCCACCACTTACTAGCTGTATTACCTTGGGCAAGTTACTTATCTGTAAATGGGGATAATTATAGTACCTGTCTCACATGATACTTATGTGGATTATATGAATACCTGCACACAGACATTTTAGAATAATATCTGGCATAACATAAGTTACTCTATAACTGTTAGCTTTTATTAGTATTGTTACTCAGGAGTAGTAAGGAGTCCCTACAGAGGAGACCAAGAGCAAAGGGCTGATGTTAGGAGCTAAAATCATATTATTCTGGCTATATAATTAGGCACAAGTTGTTTGCATTTGCAAAACAAAATGGAAGGGAGAGCTAATGCTATTAGATCTGTGTTTGGAACTATAGAAACAAAAGAATGAGAAAATCTTGAGTTTACCTCTAGTTTTGAGGTCAACTGTGTTTCATTCATATTGCAGATGGGCAGAAAAAGCAGTGGTTAATAGGCATAGGGCTTTGCAAAGAGTCAAATGGTTCTACACTGTATATGCAAGACATCGTTTTTGGTGACTTATATACATAGAAGGTTTGATCTAGAAGTTGGCACATAAATTGAGAAATTAGGGCAAGAATTAAAGATACAGTAAATGAAGATATAGTACCCACCCCACCCTGCAATAAGATTTGTTTTTCCCTGTTATGTTTTGTAGTTTGATGCCATGTAATCTATCAGAATTTTATTAATTCCACTTACACAAGCAGCCATCTGGACCTTCTCTAAGCAAGACCAGACTAGTATACAACTGAAGTGATTGATGGGCTCTGGAATTGATTAGTTGTTCTGTGAGACAAATGAAGTGTTTTGGCAGAATATACCAGAGGTCACTGCTTGTGGTCAGACACAAAGCCTGTAAAATTTCAAAGAGATGCTTTCCTCATTGACTTACAAAGTTTCAATTTTTAAACAATAATGGATTTTGAAAATATTTTAGAAATACCTTTTCATTGGCTGTTCTCTAGTCCTGATTATAAAATGGAAGAATGTAAGTATAAAAAAACTAGAGTGAAAGTGATTGTTTTATCCTTTAATTTTCTATTCTTGGTGAAAATATGAACTAGAATGAAAGCATAAATGCCTGTTACTTACATATAGATTGTACTCTGAAATTTTCCAGAAAGAAGTGTGATTGGAGAAAAAACTGCAACATACATGGTTTTATTGTAAATGATTTATAAAATCAGATGGTAAAAAATTCCATTTAGTTTTTTATTCAAAGCTTCACGTTGTTAGATAGCAACTTGTTTTTAACAAATCTATTTAAAGACTTTGAAGCTTCAAGAATATGTGTTATACCTATTTGTGTTTTAAAAATGGAATATTTGGATTTTTATGCTTGTAACAGGTTAAGTCATTCTGGGGCATCCTGTCCCAGCGACACCACTCTCCATAGCTTCCCTCCATCTGGATGGTGGTCGTGTAATACTTCCCTGTTTCACTGTGTTGTCTGTGATCAACACTGTGTCAACATTTTGGTGATAGGTGATAAATTGGATGACATATGTCTTGTTACATTCTGGTTATTCTTTGAGGACTACACAAGTGTGTATAGGCAAGTGGGCAACTCCCCCTTGAGAATCTGACTGCTCAGAATGAACTTGAGTTATGGATTTATTCAGCCTGTAAAACCTCAGCTGGCATAAATAATTGAGAAAGCAAAGGTTTGTCTGTGGTGCATACCTCAGGGACTCATGGCTCCTTTCCTCCTCTCTACCTCCCTTTCTTATGAAAATGATCCCAGTTGCACTCCTAGATAATAACACACCAAGCAATTAAAAGCCATGGGTGGCTGGAGAGAGGAGAAAAGGTTTAGTTAATGAGCTTTTCCTTTTCCAGTGCCCATGAGAGCTTTAGGAATGACAAGGCGATTAAAGCGAAGAGATAATTATAGATTATGTGAAAATGGGTCTCTTGGGACCAGTGGGTCTTGACATAAACAGTAACTGTTGTAAGAGTCTCCTGGCTCTCATATTCACCCTTTTCTAGAGTGCTTCATTTAGCTCCTGTGTGCTCAGTGTCATGATGCCAACCAAGCATGTAGGCAAATCCAGCCCTTTCTGAACAAGGATCGTTCATCAACTAAAACCATTATCTTTTCTTCCTCTCTCCTTTTCATCTTCCTTTTTTTCATCTCCCTCTTCCTTTTCCCCACTTTCTTCTCTCTTTGCTATTCATCCCTTCTAATCTTTTCCTTCTCTTTTTCCTATATCCTTGCCTGTATGTAGTACCTATTGAAGTGCTAGGCACTTAGACTTGTTTACAGAGTTCCGTGTGTGTATGTGTGTATGCACGTATAAAGGTACATATAGTTATGGATATACTATATCCATTACAGTGATAAGAGGTGGTATATATATTACACATAATAATATTACAAACTGGCATCTCATTAATGCCAGTTTTCCCCTCAACCCCTTGTTCACTCTGCTCTAACTACATTGGCTCATTTTTATTTCCTCGAAGGTCTAGTTAATATTTGTTAGATTGATTGACAATATTATGTAATGGTATGAGAAATGACCCC
>NW_012148620.1:738771-740725 GCF_000956105.1 Propithecus coquereli
AGTGGAATATCATCCAGCCTTAAAAAGGAGGGAAATTTTGACACATGCCAAATCATGCATGAACCTTGAGGAAATAAGGCAGTCACGAAAAGACAAATACTGTATACTTATATGAGGTTTCTAGAGTAGTCAAATTCATGGAAATAGGAAGTAGAATAGGGATTTCCGGGGGGGTGGGGTGGGAATGGGGTAGGGTTTAAGTTTTGCAAGATGAAATAGTTCTGGAGATTACACAACAGTGTGAGGATACTTAATACTACTGACCTGTAGAAATGGTTAAGCGGCTAAATTTTATATTATGGGATTTTTACCACATTAAAAAAAATTTTAAAGATCATTTTGTATTACTTAAAGCTCTTAAATTTTGTGTAAAATATTCTTAATCTTTTTCTTTCAGCACTATGTACAAATCAGAAAAAGGATTCTATGCTGCTTTAAAGAGTCATAAGACACATTCTTCTAAGATTGTTACTTTACAAGCTAAACAAAAAACAGAAATCTCTAATGCTCTTACTCTTTTCGAGTTAGCTGAGCGTTGCTTTACTTATTCGTTAGCATGAATTAAATGAGGTCTAATTTTCAAGTGAAAATCTGGGATCACCTACATTTATTGAAGCAAAATACCTATCTTCATAGAATAAAGAGGATATTGTACCAACAGTTTATGCTTCACCCTTGCAGAAAAGAGTTCACTGATGTTATTCACCACATAAAGAAATAGCAATATGAACTCCAGGTACCATTATAAAAGAAAGTTATTGGTGGTACCTCTGTGAATTAAAAACTTGAAATGCTCATAGTTTCCTCTTATTGACCAGGTAGTCAGTTAATGCTATGGGGCCTGTCTTGAATCTATTTGCATAACAAGCACACTATTTTCACTTAGATTCGATGTTTATGTAGGATGGGAAGGCTGGTGGAGATTTGGGGGGAATAAAGATACTCTTTAAGGCTGCTGTGGGCCTGGAATACATTTGCCACTCTGATCCCTATAATGGACTCTGAGAACTCTGAGGAGCCCATGAAAGTTTTGAGGAAGCATAGTTTAAAAGCCATTTTCAGAATTTAACCCTTCCTTCAACTCTAATATATTCAGAAAGTGTTTGGGGGTTCTTCATTTGTATATTCTGTCTATAGAGTCTTCTAAAAAATGGCATTTTAGAACCTTAACCCTACTAATCAAAATTTATTAAATGTTCAAGTCCGGAAACCTTCATAGTCATTTTACTAGGTAATAGGAGGGGAAGCAGTCATTTCTTCTCTGTGTTCCCATAGTCCTTTGTTTACATTTTTTTATAGAATTCATCATATTATACCAAATTGAATTATAATTTTTAAAAAACTTTATCCCCTACACTAAACTTTTAGTTTTTGAGGGCAAGGATCATATTTTATCCATCTCTACATTCTTACTATCTAAGAAGGTCCCAGATCTTAGTATGTGTCCAATAAAAGTGCTCAGAACTTGGGAGGTAGCTACAACTGCTTCCCTCAAAGAACTGATAGTTTAGTGAAATTTGCTTATATAGAGTTAGCCTCATACTCCTGGTCTTAAGTGATCCTCCTGCCTCAGCCTCCTGTGTAGCAGGGACTGCAGGCATGGGACACTACACCCAGCTAATTTTTCTGTTTTTTGTTGAGATGGGGTCTTGCCCTTCCTCAGACTGGTCTCGAACTCCTCACCTCCAGCAATACTCCCTCCTCGGCCTCCCAGCGTGCTAGGATTACAAGCATAAGCCACCATGCCTGGCCACTTTCTTCATTTTTGAATAGCATTGTTTTTAATACTTTGGGCATTTACGTGGAAGTATGTTTAATAAATATTAATTGAGTGAAATATGAACCTTTGCTATGGGCAAAATTGGTTAGACTTGGCCTTTTTCATTAAGTCATTTAAGTATTAGTGTTCTTATGATATCATCTAAATCTTCATATTCTGAACATATTGTTAAGA
>NW_012148620.1:744630-750285 GCF_000956105.1 Propithecus coquereli
TGTTTTAAAAAATGTACTTTCTTGGTAAAATTAGAGACTCTAGTCTTCCATTTATCAATATACCAATGATGATATTTCCTTTGGATTAATTGTCTTATTGATTTTAGACTTACCTTAATGGTTGAGAATGTAACTCAGCTCTGTAGAGCCTTTTAGCAAAGGGGGTCTGTAGATTTTTCTGATATGACCACTAATTTTCTGGGAATTGATCAGAACTGAATTACATTTTTTCTTACAGGCATTTCAATCAACTTTGTTTAGAGTTAAGCAGGTTTTAAGAGGTGAAAATGCATTTTTAGTAACCAGTGTCTTTATAAATCATGGTTAAGTAAGTTTTCCATTACAACTAATTATCTACAAGAAGTATCCGGGACATTGATTTTTCCTTTGTCAATACTTTCTTTAAATAATGTGAGAAAAATGTAAGTGGTTTTATTTGATGGGACCCATATCAACATAAACGATATAATAAACAGAACCTTTAATTTGAATGCTTTAATAATTTTCTGGTCCTAGAACTAAGTACACTGCATATAAAATTCAATCTGAAAATAGGAAGATGTTGCCAGTAGCACTTAACAGGAAGAGGGAAAACTAACTGATTGTTTTCTATAACTGTCTGAAACCAACTGCAGATATAATAGAACTGTGAGTGCAAGGATTATGATTCGGTACAGTTGATCCTTGAACAACATGGGTTTGAACTGCATGGGTCCACTTACGTGTGGATTTTTTCAATAAATATATTGGAAAATTTGGGTGAGATTTGCAAGAATTTGGAAAAAACTCACAAATGATACCCTAGAAATACCAAAATAATTAAGAAAAAGACATCATGAAAGCATAAAATATATGTAGATACTAGTCTAGTTTATCATTTACTACCATAAAATATACACAAATTCATTATAAAAAGTTAAAATTTATCAAAACTTGCACACTTGCAGACCATACATGATACCATTTGCAGTTGAGAGAAATATAAATAAATGTAAAGCTGCAGTATTAAATCATAACTGCATAAATTTTTTTTTAAATTTCAGTATATTATGGAAGTACAAACATTTTGGTTACATGTTATGACTTTGCTTCACCCAAGCCAGGATTAGAGGTGTGCCCTTCCCCTATACAATGCTCACTGCATCCATTAGTTGTGAGTTTACCCACCCCCACCCCTCCAACCCCCAGTGAATATTACTACCACGTGAGCACCTTAGTGTTGATCAGTTAGTGCCAATTTGATAGCAAGTACATTTGGGGCTTATTCTTCCATTCTTGTGATACCTCACTTCGGAGGATGGGATCAAGCTCTATCCAGGATAATATAAGAGGTGCTAGATCACCATTGTTTTTTGTAATTGAGTAGTATTCCATTGTATACATATACCATATTTTACTAATCCACTCATGGATTGAAGGGCACTTGGGTTATTTCCACATCCTTGCAATAGTGAATTATGCTATAACTGCATAAAATTAACTGTAGTATAATACCTACTGTACTATTGTAATAATTTTGTATCCACCTTCCTGTTGCTGTTGTGGTGAGCTCCAGTGTTGCAATTATCCACTTCAAATGCTGTGTGATGCTAATTGTCTCCTTATAAACAGTTCATCTCTCTAGTAAGTTTCCTATCACAGTAAAAAGTGATTTCTCACGGTTTTTGAGTATTTTTCATTGTGTTTAGTGCAATACCATAAACCTTGAATAACACCATGGGACCCATATGAAGTGCTACTAGTAATGCTGGAAGAGCTCCCAAGAAGCAGAGAAAAGTCATGACATTATAAGAACAAGTTGAGTTCTTGACATGAATTGTAGATTGAGGTTTGCAGCTGTGATTGCCTGCCATTTCAAGACAAAGGAATCCAGCTTAAAGACCACGGCAAAAAAAAAAAGAAAAGGAAATTTGTGAAGCCGTCCCTGCAGCTATGCCAACAATTGTGAAAACCTTGCACATTTTGCTAAATACCTTTGTATCTAGTATTGAAAATGCAGCTTTTATGTGGGTGCAGGGTTGCTATAGGAAAGGCACACCTATGTAACTCTAATATGATTTGAGGAAAAAGCAAAGTCATTAATTATATGACAACTTAAAGCAAAAGGAAGGTGAAGTGTCTAAATGCCAGCAAAGGATGGTTTGATAATTTTAGGAGGTTTGGCTTAAAAAATATCAAAATAACAGGAGAAGCAGCTTTTGCTGACCAAGAGGCAGGAGACAAATTCTCAAACACCATTAAGAAAATCATTGAGGAGAAAGATTATCTGCCTGAACAGCTTTTTAATGCAAACAAAAGTGCCATATTCTGGAAAAAATACCACAAAGGACATTTATTATTAATAGTAAGGAAGAGAAGTGAGCACCAGGTTTTAAGGCAGGAAAGGGGCAGGCTAAGTCTACTGTTTTGTGCGAAAGCTGCTAACCCCTGAATTTGAAGGAAAAAATAAATACCATCTGCCAGTCTTTTGGTTGTAAAACAAGAAGGCCTGGACAATAAGAACCATTTCTCTGGATTGGTTCCATTGATACTTTGTCCCTGAAGTCAGGAAGTACCTTGCCAGTAAGAGACGACCTTTTAAGGTTCTTTTGATATTTGAACACTGCTGCTAGCCACCCAGAACCCCATGAGTTCAACACCAAAGGTATCAAAGCAGTCTACTTACCCCCAAACACAATGTCTCTCAGCCTCTAGACCAGAGAGGGTCATAAAGACCTTTAAGGCTCATTACATGGTATTCTATGGAAAAGATTGTTAATGCTATGGAAGAGAACCCTAATAGAGAGAACATCAAGAAAATCTGGAAGGATCAACTGAAGATGCCATGGTAGTTATAGAAAAAGCCATGAAAGCCATCAAGCCTGAAACAATAAATTCCTGCTGGAGAAAACTGCGTCCAGGTGTTGTGCACGACTTCACAGGATTTTATGACAGCCAATCAAGGAAATCCTGAAAGAGATTGTGGATATGGCAAAAAAGGTGGGAATGTGTGAAGGGTTTTAAGATATGGATCTCGGGGAAATTCAAGAGCTAATAGACACCAAACCAAAGGAATAAACAGAAGATGACTTGAGTGCTTCCGAACCTGTAGAAGGAGCAGTGCCAGAAAACAAATTGACGTTAGACAGTCTGGCGGAAGGGTTCTGTTTATTCAAGACTGCTTTTGACTTTTTTTATTAATACCATACGGACCCTTCTATGACATGGGCACTAAAATGAAAGCAAACGGTGGAAGATAGATTGGTACTGTATAGAAACATTTTTAGAGAAATGAGAAAGCAAAAAAGACAAATTACAATGTATTTTCCATAAAGTTACATACAGTACACCTTCCTCGCCTGCCTCCCCCTCCTCCACCTCTTCTGCCTCTGCCAGCCCTGACAGCAAGACCAGCCCCTCCTCTTCTTCTTCCTCCTCAGCCTGCTCAACATGACGATGATGAGGACAAAGACCTTTATGATGATCCACTTCCACTTAATGAATAATAAATATATTTTTTTCTTATGATTTTTCTTAACATTTTTTCTCTAATTTTATTGTAAGAATACGGTATATAAAACATATAACATGCCAAATAGGTGTTAGTTAGCTGACTGTTTCTGTTATTGGGAAGGCTTCAAGTCAACAGTAGCTATTAGTAAAGGTTTGGGGGAGTCTAAAGTTATATGTGAATTTTTGACTCGAGGGGCAGTGGTCAGTACCCCCTAAATACCCTCCTCCCCCCTGTTTTGTTCAAGGGTCAGCTGTCTAGGCATTCCTTCAGTCATTCACTAGTCCATTTCGCACTGTATTTTTTTTTCTTTTTTTGAGACAGTCTCTCTCTGTCACCCCAGCTAGAGTGCGGTGATATCATATGTCACCACAACCTCAAATTCCTGGGTTCAAGTGATCCTTCTCCCTCGGCCTCCCAAGCAACTGGGACTAGAGGTGTGCACCACCATGCCCGGCTAACTTTTCTATTTTTTGTAGAGATGGGGTATCACTCTTGCTCAGGCTGGTCTCGAACTGCTGACCTCAAGTGATCCTCTTGCCTCGGCCACCCAGAATGCTAGGGTTACAGGTGTGAGCTGCTGCACCCGGCTGACACTGTGTACTTTGAACCTACCTTATTCCTTCTTTGACTCCAAGGCACCATTTGTTTTAAGAACATCATTATTTAAATACCATTATGGAAAAAAAATGCTATCTATTAATTATAAGATGCTATGGATTATAAGATCCATAAGAGCTGTTAAAATATGAAAAAAATTGTTTTAGAATCAATGAACTATGACAAGTTGGTAAATAGTTTCCAAATATCCATTCAGGATTTCAAGAATTATTTTAAGAACAATACAACAAACAAAACACTTTAAGTGCTTCAATCTGAATGCTAGACTTCTTAAACGTGGTTAATGTGCAATTAGTGTTTTGCTTCTTGCAGGGCTTATGAATAAGGTATTTTAGGAAGGAGGTACTATTTGCAAGATTTTACTTGAGGATCATAGTGTAGACTCTCATTTGTGATTGTTGGTAGATTTAAAAAAAAATTTATTTTTAATTATGGGTACATAATAGTTGTATATATTTATGGGGTACATATGTTTTGATACAGGTATGCAATGTATAATAATCAAATTAGAGTAATCGGGGTGTCCATCACTTCAAGCATTTATCATTTCTTTGTGTTAGGAACATTCCCGTTCTACTCTTTTAGTTCTTTTAAAGTATACAGTAACTTACTGTTGACTATACTCACTGTGTTATGCTATCAAATACTGTTCATTCTATCTGACTAATGGTATTTTGCACCCCTTAACCATCCCCACTTTATCTCCCCTCTCTACTACCTTTCCCAGCCTGTAGTAACATTCTACTCAACCTATCTTCATGAGATCAATTGTTTTAATTTGAGTGAGAACGTGAAATTTGTCTTTCTGTGCTTGGCTTATTTCACTTAATATAATGTTCTCCAGTTCCATCCATGTTGCAAATGTCAGTTCATTCTTTTTTTATGGCAGAATAATATTTCATTGTATGTGTGTATATACACACACACACACACACACACACCACATTTTGTTACCTGTTTATCCACTGATGGACATTTACGTGGGTTCCAAATCTTGGCTATTATGAATAGTGTTGAAATAAACATGGGAATGCAGATATCTTTTCAATATACTAATTTCCTTTCTTTTGAATATACCTACCAGTGGGATTGCCGGGTCATACGGTGGTTCTATTTTTAGTTTTTTGAGGAGCCTCCGTATTCTCCATAGTGGTTGCACTAATTTACATTCCTTCCAACAGTGTATAGGTGTTCCTGTTTCCCCACATTCTCACCAGCATTCATGATTGCCTGTCTTTTGAATAAAAGACATTTTAACTGGGGCAAGGTAATATTTAATTGTAGTTTCGATTTGTATTTCTCTGATGACTTGTGATGTTGAGCATTTTTTCATATTCCTCTGGGCCATTTGTATGTCTCCTTTTTTTTTTTTTCAGACAGAGTCTCACTGTGTTGCCCGGGCTAGAGTGCCGTGGCGTCAGTCTAGCTCACAGCAACCTCAAATTCCTGGGCTCAAGCAATCCTTCTGCCTCAGCCTCCCGAGTAGCTGGGACTACAGGCATGCGCCCCATGCCCGGCTAATTTTTTCTATATATTTATAGTTG
>NW_012148620.1:751631-752671 GCF_000956105.1 Propithecus coquereli
ACTAAAATGCTGGTCGGAGGTGGTGACACATGCCTGTAGTCCCAGCTACTTGAAAGGCTGAGGCAGGAGGATCACTGGAGCCCAGGAGTTGGAGGTTGCAGAGAACTGTGATGATGCCACTGTACTCTAGCCTGGGAGACAGAGAAAGACTGTGTCTCAAAACAAAAGAAAAAAGAAAAAAGGGGAAAAAAACCCTAAAATGATTATTTTCTTACCAAAGGGACTATGCCTTCGTAGTGATTGAAGTAATGGGCCTTCCCTTTTTGAGTCTTGAGGAGCCCAAAAAGACAGATCAACAGTTGGTTGATCATTTGTGAAAATAAAAATAGAACCGGGGAAGGTCAATCATTTTGAGGATTGCTTTAGCTGAGGTCCTAATCAGGCTTCATGAACAAACTGTCCCCACCAGAGAAACCTCGGAATGGTTTTTTGCCTCAGATTAATTGTTTATTTTGGTCAGTGTTCAAATTGTCCTCACTGGCTTTTTTCCCCCTGTGGTTCATTGCTAACCATTCTTACTGTTACTAAGTTCTCATTCAGTTTTGTTGGCACTTTTTTAGATGTGTTAAGGTTAGTGTCTGAATCAAGAAGACATTCTTTTCTCCTCTCATTAGGTACTTACTTAGTTTGTTTAAGAGGGCAATCTCATTTTCCTTTACTCCAGGTTTTCGAGGGTGGATAACTATTTTGTTCCCCAACTAACCTGTTTGTGATTCGTTGTCCTGCTTATCCCTCTAACATTATTTCCCAACACCCTGCCCTGACCAACTGCTTGCAGTTCCCCTGAATACCTCTTTTTGCTCATGGTTTTTCTTCCTATTCTTCTTAATCCTTTGATAACGCAGTGAGGTTATTTGTCGGTTCATCCTTCAAGACTAGGCTGTAATGTCAATTCTTCTAATACCTTCTTTGACCATCCTTGTTCGGTAGCCCATTCCTTGCTTTCGGCCTCTATTTTATAGAATATTGGATTAGAGCAGTGTTATTCAAAAAATCTTTTTGTAGTCCCTAAGAAATTTTTGGAAGACTATGTTCCCTGT
>NW_012148620.1:752721-754254 GCF_000956105.1 Propithecus coquereli
TTTAATTTTTGGAACTCAAAATACATTCTTATGTACCTGTCCATAAAATTCAGTCCACATATAGAACAGATTTATTGCTAATTGTCTAAATTACTGATCCTTTTGGAAGTCACTGATCCTTTAATTAAAGTATCCCCCTCCTTCTCCTTGCCATATACATACAACACCCAGAAAAATACACATGCATTACAAAGATAGTTCCATATACTGTTCTAGAGCACTCATAGGCCTCAAGTTAAGAACTTCTCCTTTAGGTTTCGGAATAGACTGCAACTAACTAGTCAAGAGGCAGCATGATATAATAGAAAAATGTACCACATACAAAGTCAGTTGATCTGTTCTAGCTCTTATTCTACCTTTGATAAATGTGGTGCTATTTGACACAGGTCATTTAACCTCTCATCTGTGCCTGTTTCTTCATCTGTAAAGTGAAGTTGCTGGATTAAGATTAAATGAATTAGCACTGCAAAATACTTAGAATAGTGCTGGGTATGTAGTATGCTTCCCAGCTTTTGTTCCCAGTCTTTGATTCTACTATCTTACAAAGGATTTCTGAATTTTGTAATGCTCTCTTTTTTCTAACGAATTATCTTTCCTTTAAGAAAATTACTTTCTTTTATATATATATATATTTTTTTTTTAATTTGAGTAACAATTTATTCTGTTATCCTGTAAGATAAGTAGTAAGCTAACAACTATAGTCTTTTCAGAGTTTGGATATAATATATCTATTGCAAATCCATTACTGTTCATGTAAGATACTTTTATAAAAACTGATTCTATTAATGTGTACGTCATCAGCAAACAGGTTGTTAAAAATGTGTAACTTTTATGTATTACCCATTAAGACAAACACCTGTTTTTTGTTTTTTTTTTAAACTCTAGGGAAGAAGACAAAAACATATTTGATTACTGCAGGGAAAACAACATTGACCATATAACCAAAGCCATCAAGTTGAAAAATGTGGATGTGAATATGAAAGATGAAGAGGTATGAAAAGTATGCCCTGCTAAATATATCCTTATGCTCTGTTGTTCTGCCTCAGTGCCTTTTTGTAATTAGTAAGCCAGTGAACTACAACTCAAAGTACAGTATGGTTAAGAGCATATCAGAATATCTAAATGAGATGTTATCCAGTTAAGATATTTCTGTGTCTATAGCCAACATATTTTTATCTATGTTTTAGAAGTTACTCCTTGAAACTTGCAGGAGTCAAATAATTTCCATTTGCTTATGATAAAGGGAGAGACTATTAGCATAATAAGTGAAATCTATAGGTAGTATCAAAATCTCACTTACAAATTGCTTTATACCTTAAACAGATATATTGTTCTTTGCTCAATAAATACATTTATAGAAAACTCTTCATCTGTAAAGTTAAGTTGCTGGATTAAAGATTAAATGAATTAGCACTGAAAAATGCTTAGAATAGTGTTGGGTACATAGTATGCTTCCCCAGCTTTTGTCCCCAGTCTTTGATTCTACTATCTTACAAAGGATTTCTGAATTTTGTAATGCTCTCTTTTTTCTAA
>NW_012148620.1:754304-757060 GCF_000956105.1 Propithecus coquereli
TATCATGGAGGATTTTATATTTTGGGGCAGTCCAACGTAGGGTTAATTTTTCCCAAACTTTTCCTAGTATATTAAAGAGGATAGTTTTTAGCAAAAGAATAACAGGTTTAATTAATATTCATTTGCCAAATCTTAGTAAAATCTTTTGGTTACACTTCCTAGAAGTATACCATAGTAAGGACAGAGGTGTATGCTTCTCTTTTACAAACCAGAAGGAGACTGTTTGCACAGAGGGAATATGGAAAAGGAGAATGGTGACATGAAATATGTACCACAAGAGCCTTTCAGGTAGATTAGTAAAGAGTACATTTATTTAGACCTTGAGGAGCTGGGAATGGATTCATGTAAAATTATCCATACCTGCTATCCTTTTAAAGGTCTTTGTGTACCACAGAGCCCACAGATTCCTTTGTTTGATTTGTTCGTATCTTTGTGGATAATTGGCTCCGTTTCGTTGGGTTTTCATTCATCCAATAAATACTTATTCATTGTGTATTATTGAAATACTGTGTTTTATACATAATTTTCAGCTGCTTGATAAATACATGAATTGAATTAAAATATTTGTTGAATGTACCTGTTAAGTAGATTTCCAAACTAGTCTCATAAATGTGTTTTTTAATTCTACGAGGTAGATGAAATAGTAAGTAAATGGACTTTATGTGTCTTGCCATGAAACCTATTTGGACTATTGTTTTTGTAGGAAAATGTAATCTGTCTAGAAAATGGTACAGATAACATTTTTAGAAATGGTCAAGGATCTATTCTTCCTGTGATTGGATGAAAAATAGTGATACTTAAACACCATCCCTCTTGTCCATAGGGATGTGTTCTTATATTTTGAATGAATTTCAAGGAAAACCAGTGATTTTTCCTTTGGGTATATAAATGTATTTTCTGTCAATTTCAGAAAAACGTGGAGTAATCTAAAGTGAGACTTTCTATTTTGTGCTGGGGATAAAGTGGGACATTTTTTAGGGCAGCATCGTGAACATAACTCATACTCATCCATAGAGAATGAATATGATAATTTTTATACTTACATTCAACAAAGAGAGGAAGAGAGATAACTGAGTAAAAAATCATAAGAAAAAGGAAAATAAGATGTGAAAGGACACATTTATTAAGGCTCTACTATATTTCGTAATAGCTGGGTTCATTAGTACATGTTATTTCATTTCAGATAATATGGATATAGAGGTAAATATTGACTATGGAAGACTGTATCAAGCTCTTAACAGAGAAATGTAGAGCAAGAAAGAGTTTGATTTTGTTAGGGGGCAAGAAAGGAGATGCAGAACAATGTTGGTCCAAACAGTTCTCCATTTTGGCCACTAGGTGGTGACATTGTATAAAGACAGCTTGGTTGTGGCAGATAAGATAGTCAAAATTTGATGTGGGGTTGGATAGCTATGTTTAACAACTAAGCCCAAGAGTATTACTTAAGCTTTTTTGTATTAGTCACTCATCTTTGTAGCACATTTGTGGTGATTTTATTTAACTTCTCTTTTTAATATCCAATTTAAATTGTGTACCCTATCCTGAAGTATTTTATAAATACCTCTCTGCCTGACATATTTAGTGATGATAAACTATATGTGATAAACAGGTATTTAGATGAATAAATGCCCCCTGCCCTCAAAAAATTCATATGCCAAAGCAAAATAATAGATGATGCATCTAAGGAACATTAAAAATATATTAAGTATTAAGCAAAATAAAAATTTAGATATGTTTGTACTATGTTTATTCTTTTACTGCTTATGGCATAAATATACATGCACATTTGGAAGTTGGGTTCAGGAAGAGAGATCACTCAGAAGGTCCTCTCATCTATGAATAACTCTTACATATTACTGGGTATGGTTAACCCACATCCCAGGGATCCTCCTACTTTCCTTCCTATGCTCCACCACCAATTCTCCATCATTTTAAAATTCAAAACAATTGGTGAGTAGCGTATTTTTGTTATGACTTAAAGTGACAGAGTCCTTTCACAGTTGAAGTTGCTGCCTCTTGATTAGAGAGTTCTCTGTTACTGGATTAGGGGGAAATAGGCCCCTATTATTCCTAAATTGGAACTCTGAATGCACTCTTTCACAGAAACTGTGTTTTTGACAGTAGTTAAATATAGCTAAAATGGTATCATATGCAGCCCTAATTTTAAAAATCAGACCTCTCTTTTCTGGGGTTTTGGCCTTAGACTTCCCTGTTTCTTTACGGAGTAAGTGATCTGGAAAAGCATTTTCTCTTCTGCAAAACAGGATATTTTCAAGTGATCACATGTTCTTATTAAACTTGATTTCTTGATAAAAACCTACCTCATTTTCTTCAGCTTGAAGTAGGCTGTTTCTCCTCTCTTCTCTTACAGTCTTTCTTAAAGATCCAAGTTCTACCTTATGTTGATGGTGTATAGATTTTTTCCATCCCAACTATACTGTTTATGTGTTGAAGGCAAACTCTCTTGCTTAGCCTTGAATCTGTTATCAACAGAATCTTGCCTAGTGCCTTGCCAGGTAATAGGTGCTCAATTAAATACATCAGATGCTTAAGAAAAGCTTTAGATGGTTGATACCAAAGTAATGTGCTTTAAGATAATTAGCTGTGACTGGAAATAACTTTTTTTTTTTTTTTTTTTTGAGACAAAGTCTCACTGTATTGCCCGGGCTAGAGTACCGTGGCGTCATCCTAGCTCACAGCAACCTCAAACTCCTGGGCTCAAGCGATCCTCCTGCCTCAGCCTCCCGAGTAGCTGG
>NW_012148620.1:760782-763728 GCF_000956105.1 Propithecus coquereli
ATCCAGGCTTGCTTGCTTCCATTTATAGAGCACAGGCAGAGTAGATTTAGCATAGTTCTTAAGGGCCCTAGGATTTTCAGAACGGTAAATGAACATTGGTTTCAACTTAGTCATTAGCTGCGTTGGCCCTTGATAAGAGAGTCAGCCTGTCTTTTGAAGCTTTGAAGCCAAGCACTGACTTCTCTATAGCTCTGAAAGTTCTAGATGGCATCTTCTTCAAATAGAAGGCTGTTTCATCTATATTGGAATCTGTTCTTTAGGGTAGCCATCTTCATCAGTGATCTTAGCTAGGTGTTCTGTGTAACTTGCTTCAGCCTCTACATGAGCACTTGCTGCTTCACCGTATACCTTTTATGACATGGAGATGGCTTCTTTTCTTACACTTCCTGAACCACAACCTCTGCTACCTTCAAACTTCTCTTCTGCAGCTTCCTTAACTTTAACTCTCTCCACTTTCGTAGAATTGAAGACAGTTAGGACCTTGCTCTGAATTGGGATTTGGCTTAAGGGAATGCTGTGGCTGGTTTGATCTTCTATCTGGATCTCTCAGACTTTCTCTGTATCAGTACTAAGGCTGTTTTGCTTTCTTATCATTCATGTGTTCACTGGCATAGCACTTTTAATTTCCTTCAAGAACTTTTCCTTTGCATTCACAAGTTGGCTATTTGGCACAAGAGGCCTAGCTTTCAGCCTGTCTCAGTTTTCAACATGTCTTCCTCACTAACCTTAATCATTTCTAGCTTTTGATTGAAAGTGAAAGATGTGGGACTCTTCCTTTCTCTTGAAACTAAGTTTCACTTGAAACTTAGAAGCCATTGTAGGGGTATTAATTGGCCTAAATTTTTTATATTATTGTCTCTCAAGGAATATGGAGGCCTGAAAGGGAGAGAGATGGGGGAATTGCCAGTTGGTGGAGCAGTCAGAACACATAAAACATTTATTGATCAAGTTTGCTGTCTTCATGGGTGCGGTTCGCAGCACCCCAAAACAGTTACAATAATAACATCAAAGATCACTGATCACAGATAGAATAATAATGAAAAAGTTTGAAATATTGAGAGAATTGCCCGAATGTGCCACAAAGACATGAAGTGAGCACGTACCATAGGAAAAATGGCACTGAGGGACTTGCTTGATGCCGTGTTGCCACAGGCCTTCAATTTGTGAAAACTGCAGTGTCTGTGAAATGCAATAGAGTGCAATAAAATGAGGTATGTCTGTACATGCTTCTTTTAGTAAATCAGACATGATTGCTTCCCTTTATTGTTGTTTTTTATTTTTGTGCTTGTAAATTAAGATTTTTATAAAATTCATGCATGTGGATAGTTTTTAAACAATCATACTATTAGTCTTATTACCAAAAAAAAAAAAAAAAACAACTCTTACCTGCATCCTTCTCACATTTTGTGGTAGCTCCCTTGAAGCAAACCCTTGCAATTTTTTTAGTTGTGTCTTTTGCAACTTACCTACGCATAATTCAAAATAATATACTTCTATTTCTTGTTTTTCAACTTCAGACATTATTGATTTCCTTCTATGTTATATTAGGATTTAACTGTTTCACTTGTCATCACCCTCCTGTTCCTCCTAATATAGTTATATTGCAACTTTTAATTTCAGCTTTGATTGAAATTCTATTGAATCAATGTTTACATTATTATGACTATATAAATATTGTTCATTGCTTAGTTATGGATTATACTATGTGTATCAGTCAGCTTTTGCTGTAGCACAAACAACCCCTAAATTTCAGTGGCTTGTGGCAACAAACATTTATTTCTTACTTATATCACTGTCTTATCAGAGTGACACCATCTCATTTAGATATTCTGATATGCTCTTTGTTTCTTGCTTTGTGTTTATCTCTCTGATATTTTTAAAAGGTTTTGAATCAGTTGAGTTACTCAATAAATTTTAGCTATTTTGATTATTTTTAACAGTATGAGTGAAGAATGATAATATAATGAAGAAATGGATGAGGAAGCCAGTTAGCTTTTCAAGGTCACAGTTTTTTCACTGGAAAGTATCTAGTATGTGCTGTATGATCCCTATTAATATTTCTGTCTTTCAAATAATACTTTATACAGTGTGCATTATAGTTTACTGAATACTTTCACTTATTACCATATTAGCTTTACAACAATCCTCTAAGATAGATGTTATCCTCATTTTACAGACAGGAACTAAAGTTCAAAAGTGTACAATTACTTGCTCAAATGCATACAACTGGTAAGTAGACATCAGGTCTGGGAGAGTGTTCTTCCAACCACAGGATTTTAGAAGGATAATTTAAAAAAAAAAAGGAGAAGGAGGAGGAAGAGAGCAATTTTCAGTTGGCCCTCCTGTGTTATGCTCTGATTTGCAATGATTTCTTTTATAAAATAGTTCTAAATATCAAATCCACATGTGACCTCTGCAAAGATCACTGGACGGACAGCAGTAGAATAAGTGCCTAGAACACAAATAGCTTACACTAAATACCACATTTTTTTGTAAATATAAAAGGAAAACCTGCAAAATGTATTGCTTCTACTGTTTGGTTACTTTAATGTAGTACTGCTTCCCAGCTCTTCCAGTTTGTTACCCATGCAGCTACCTTTACCCCCAGCCTGCCAGAACATTGTATTTCCATGAACAGATGAAGTGCTTACACATTCATAGACTGAGACGCCAAGAATTCAGTTGGGTTCTCTCATTGCTCCAAGCAGATTTCTGCCCTCTCAGCCATGACATCTCAGGCTGGGCTTTGAATACTGATGGCAAGCCCTTTTATTATTAATCAGGGATTTGTGTGAATTAATTTAAGAACATAAGGGAGATGGGAGCTTAAAATCAAAATCAAACTTAACATCCTAAGTAAAATAAATAGTAGGCTTCATGACTTTTAAAGCTCTAGCAAATAAAACAATTTACTAAGCCTTGATGATGGACTAAAAGTATATAACC
>NW_012148620.1:765153-808451 GCF_000956105.1 Propithecus coquereli
CTCATTTGTGAAATGTTTAGAAATTGAGATAGAGAATATAAAGAGAAAAGTTAAAGACAAAGTCTTTAAGCCTATTTATTTTTTTAAATGATGCTTCAGTTTTTATCTTTAAGTCATATTAATACAGCTCTTCGCGCATGCCAAACATTTATGGGTCTTTCAAGAAAATATATTTTAAGGGGAAAGAATGATTTAAATAATTTGTAAGGTATATTTAAAATATGCGTAGAATATTTCTTACGGAATATCAGGCACAAATTATGTCTATATAATTCTTGTCACACACTTCTCAGATCGGTGCCATGTACAATAAACACTAAATACATGGCTTATTGATAATATTTAAATAGTATTTTTTTTGAGCTAGAATCTTACTCTATCACCTTGGGTAGAGTGCAGTGGCATTATCGTAGCTCACTGCAACCTCAAACTCCTGGGCTCAAGTGATCCTCTTGTTTCAGCTGGGACTACAGGTAGTTGGGACTACAGGCACATGTCATTAAACCTGGCTAATTTTTCTATTTTAGTAGAAATGGGGGTCTCGCTCTTGCTCAGACTGGTCTCGAACTCCTGAGCTCAAGAAATCCTCCCACCTCAGCCTCCCAGAGTGTTAGTATTACAGGCATGAGCCACAGCACCTGGCCTAAATAGTATTTTCAATCTTTGCAATAATATAAATTTGTTTTAGAACAAATGTAGCAACATAATATTTTAGCAAAATAGATGACATTATTGCAGTGCAGCTGTCTATCATCAGTTGCCGCAAAAGCATTCATTGTGGTTCATTGGTTTTTCATAGATTCTTATCTAATGTACTCCCAAATTCCTCTTTGAGCTGCTGCTTTAGTTCTTTCCCTTCTATCCTTTTGTTGGTATAATTGTTATCATGAGCCATTTTCCATATGTCTATTGATTCTTTCAAATACTTCAAAGGAGGTCATCGTTCTCTTGACTCCCATTCCTTTCCTTTCTTGTTTTGTTTTAAATCTGTGGCTGGTGTCAGAATATAATTTACATGCTTTTGGCTTGAGAAGCTGCTGTAAACTCTGGCAAAACTGACAATATAAACCTAACAGAAAAGCAAAAGATTTAAGAGGCAGGGTTAGTATACTGAGGCTAAATTTATGCTTTTATTTAAGCTTTGAGAAAGGAAGGAAGAAAAAAATTACATCCTTTTAAATAACTTTCTACTTTAGAGTATACGTTATTTTAGTCCTGTGGTCCCTAACCCCCAGGCTGAGGAGCGGTACTGGTCTGTGGCCTGTTAGGAACCAAGTCGCACGGCAGGAGGCAGGCAAGCAAAGCTTCATCTGTATTTACAACTGCTCCCCATCGCTGGCATCACCGCGTAAGCTCCTTCTCCTGTCAGATCAGCAGCGGCATTAGATTCTCATAGGAGCGTGAACCCCACTGTAAACTGCGCATGCGAGGCATCTAGGTTATGTGCTCTTTATGAGGATCTAATGCCTGATGATCTAAGGTGGCGATGCTAGCGCCCGGGAGCAGCTGCAAATACAGATTATCATTAGCAGAGAGGTTTGACTGCACAATAAATATAATGCACTTGAATCATCCCAAAACCATCCCCCCACCCACCCCTAGTATGTGGAAAAATTGTCTTCCGTGAAACCAGTCCCTGGTGCCAAAAAGGTCGGAGACTGCTGGCGTAGTTGACTAAGATATTAATTTGAAGGAACTTTGTTTATTCACACTCATGATTAAGAAATGCACTACAAACTGTTACGCTCATTTGCATTAATGTAGGTAATGCCATTTAAAAATCAAGCCTATGGTTATACTTTACATTAGAAACTCGTATTTAATACAAAATCAGAAAAGAGTGAAAGTAGTTTAAATCTTATGAGCTTTGGCAACGTATTTTTTGTTTGTTTACTGTGGTAAAATAAACATAACATGAAATTTACCATTTCAACCATTTTTAAGTATCCAGTTTTGTGGCATTGACTATATTTACCTTGTGTGCAACCATGACCACCATCCAACTTTATCATCTTCCCCAACTGAAACTCTGTACCCATTAAACACTCCCCATTCCTCCCTTCCCCCTGCCCTTAGAAACCACCATTCTGTAATACTTTCTGTATCTCCATGAACTGGACTACTCTAGGGACCTCATATAAGTGGAATCATACAATATTTGTTCCTTTTTTTTTTTTTTTTTTTGAGACATAGTCTTACCCTGTTACCTGGGCTACAGTGCCTTGGCATCAGCCTAGCTCACAGCAACCTCAAATTCCTGGGCTCAAGCGATTCTCTTGCCCCAGCCTCCCAAGTAGTTGGGACTACAGGCATGTGCCACCCTGCCCAGCTAATTTTTTGTTTCTATTTTTAGTTACCTAATTTTTTCTAGTTTTTAGTAGAGACAGAATCTCACTCTTGCTCAGGCTGGTCTCGAACTCCTGATCTCAAGCCATCCTCCCGCCTCGGCCTCCCAGAGTGCTAGGATTTTAGGCATGAGCCACCACACCCAGCCTATTTGTTCCTTTTTGACTGGCTTATTTCTCTTAGCATAATGTCCTCAAGTTTCATCTATGTCGTAGCATGTGTCAGAATTTCCTTCCCTTATAAGCTGAATAATATTCAATTGTATGTATATATACAACACATTCTCACATTCTCTTTATTCAGATATCCATCAGTGGACACTTGGTTTGCTTTCACCTTTTGACTATTGTGAATGCTGTTCATATTTTTGTTATTAATATGAATATGGGTGTAAAAATTTTGGTTTTTTTTCAATTTATTATGAAAAATGTTAAACATATGGAGAAGTTGAAAGAACTTTACGACGAACATTTGTATTCCCACCTAGATTCTACCACTAATATTTTGCTATACTTAACTTTATCAATATCTATCCGTCCACCAACTTTCTTATTTTTTGAAGCATTTTACACTACGTAGACAACAGTACACTTCCTTCTAAATGCTTTAGCATGCATATAATTAACTAGAATTCAGTATTTAGTTTTTCTTTTAAGATAACATTTATACACAATGAAATTCACAAATCTTAAGTACACGCTTGATGAATTTTGACAAGCACATATACCTGTGTAACTGAAGCTCCTGTCAAGATATAGGACATTGCTATCACCCCAGAAAGTTCTCTCATGCTCCTTCCCAGCCAGTCCTTTCTCCTAATCCCTGAAAGATAACTACCATTCTGATATTCTTTTTGCCACAGATTAGTTTTGCTTGTTCTAGAACTTTATATAAATGGAATTATACACATGTACTCTTCTGTGTAAGACTTCTTTTATTCAGCATGTTTTTGAGATTCATCCATATTGTTAAATATCAGTACTTCCTTCTTTTATATTGCTGATTAATGTTTTATCACGTGAATTTATCATGGATATCTGGGCTGTTTTCGTGACAACTTCCTATTATTATTGCTATTATTACCTGTTTTATATAGATGAAATAGTATCTCCCTCATTTATTCTTTCACCCTTAAGTCACTAACATTATGGCTTAGTAAATGCTTGTGAAGGGATTTTTTAAAAGTAGTGTATTTTAAATCTTTCTCAGTTCCCTGACAACTTAGCATCACCACCTCTCCCTATCCTAGATCTTAGCCAGTGAAAGGGATCAAATAGTTGCCAATTTGAAGTGTGTATCACACATACTGGTGTGTGGTTTTCTTTAATGCTGGTAAATCCCACAAGGAACCATTGGCTTCCATGCTAGGTATATCTTGAGATCTTAAACTGTCTCCCAATCTTACTCCTGTCAGGGTTTTTGAAACAATATTGTCATTTCATTACGGAGAGGGAAGTGGAAGTAGGAGGCATTGTGTGATTTCCAGTGGTTGCAGGTAGGGGAGTTCTCACTGTGGGCCAGCTGCTACAGCAGCCGCAGCCGCAAAGGGTAGAAGATAGGGATAGGATAAAGGAGATGGAGACATTGTAGGTTGTTAGTAGTTAATCTCTACTACAATTGTAAATTGACACCCACATTTTTTGCAGAGAGAAATTCAGGTCCACTTGATTTTCAGTATTTCGTTTGCAAATTAGGCAGTACCATAACCATACATGTTTGATAGAATGTCAAGATAATAATTCTCACGAACTTAAATATACCAAATTTGCCATGTTTTTATTTACTGTATGTTTGGTTCTTTGTAGCTGATCTCAAAATACCATAAGAACAGTGACTCATTTTATACTAGAATCGCTTTTCATTTAATTTTGTGATATCCAGGAGAAAAATCCAATTTAAAAAAATTCTATATGGTTTAAGGGCAAGCAACTATGGAGATCAAAGAAACATGTAAAATGTTAAGACCTGCTCTCTGTATTTTCCAGAAGTTATAAAAATAATACCACTTAATAGGTTAGCTGCTACCCTGCACTTTCAAAGCACTTTAGAGTCATTCGTCTGTCTGAAGTAGGATGGTATTAGCACCTTTGGTTAATAGATGAGAACTCTTTTTTACTCCCTGTATTTTACTGTATTTGAGTTCCAGAATTTATCCAGAGCTCTCCAAACAGTGCTTATGGCCTTCTGGTTGCCTAACAAAGATTCCTTCTAATAATGACTCCCTCCCCCCACCACCAATCTCCTAAATACTTCTGGGATATTTTTCAGAAGAGTTTTAAAAACTAGAAACAAAGAAAGAATTGTCACTTTTTGAAGTAGCAATAAAAATAAATGTTTATGAGAGATTATATCACTTATGTCAAAAGATAAAACAACTATATATACAAATAGATAAAAGATTTCATAAATTTGCATGAAGTCTTTAAGCAAATATAGCTTTAATGTGTACCTAATTCATGGTTTTCTTTCTGGTATCCTGTATCTAAAATAAATTATTGATTATATTGTATTGGTCTATGTATGTAGATAACAAAGAGAAAGGAAAGAAACCACATGTGTTTATTTCCTGATTTTGTCATAATTAGTTATAAGGATATTATCTCTTCAAATTACTGGTTATGTTATTACTTGAATAATAATCTTAAATTAGAACATGTTTATAGGAACTTTATGATTTGAAAAAGTAAAAGGTATCACATTTAGATACTTCATTGTGCTGGTCTTTGTTCATTTAAATATAGAGCATCTTGAAGGTAAAAGTTTCAAAGTCTGATTTGTTTATCTATGTTTATTTACAAGCATATTCAAGTCTACTCTTGTTTTTAAACATTTTAATACTGCAGAGTATAGTAGTCATTAGGTGGTCTTAATGTAGATATCAGCACTTCTACAGAAAGTCATCGTCAGAGAATTCCTTCTAATTCAAGGTTAATTAGTGTACCATTAAAATAATGTGTTACAAAAATTAATTGCATTGCAGGTCAAAAAACGTGTTAAAAAGCATAGTGTAAATGTCTGAGAGCACATCACCCTTCTTAAAACATTGCTATATGTGTGCCACCCTTCTGGAAAATATATCCAAAGTGAAAATCAGTACTGAGGTCCAGTCATAGGTGTTTCCCCTAAAGTAAATTTTTGGCACCACATATAGGAAATTTAAAATATAACTCCCATTAACTGTAAAATGTGTTGCTTATCTGCTTTGCCATTGAAACAGCTAAGGATTTATATTTTAGCATTAGTTGATGTAACCATAATGGGTCAAATTTAAAGAGAAATCAGGAACCCACCCAGTTGAGAGATAGAAATTATCTGTACATCTTGTGGTAAAAGTACTAGATATATTAATATTATATTTTTCTACTTTACTATTAGAAAGTTCTGGTAAGTGCCCTATGTGAGCAAATCACACATCATTTTAACTATGTAGTAATTCTTATTAATAGTTTATAAAATATATACTTACAATTAGAACTAAAAATAATAGGGACTTTGAAATTTTGTCTGATTCTTTTAATGTAAAAGCTGTGAAACAGTTACATTGAACTATAGAAGATTTTATTCATTGGTATTTGTTCAGAGAATTTCATTAAAATGTCTAATTGTTCATATGGAGGATTTTTGAATTACTACCCTAGTAACAGCAGGTCACATTAGAGCTACAGAAATTTTAACATGAGAAACTCTGTTCTAGTATTCAACAATACATTTTTTACTAGACGTGTGGAATTGTCTCCATTTTCAAAAACTCTTGGGGGGTCCGAACAAGGTAAAATAAAATAGTTTTGCTACTACAACAAACTGTGAGTCATTTGCCCACGTTTTCAAATTTTCTGCTTTCCTCCTTTTTAGGATTTTGTATAAGCCTATTGGAAAACAGGTATTCACAGGTAAATAAAAGCAAATCAAGCAAAGGAAGAAGACAATTTGTAGGGAAGTTTTCCTACTCTTATTTTGTTTAAAGAATAGATCCCAGTTTAATTAGTTGAACTAATAGGTGTGCAAAGAGTCTGAATGATAAAAAAGAATACAGGCAGGTTTAGAAAGCTTTCTTGAAAAGTACTTTTTACTTTAAAGCCATCCTTGTTGCAGCCTATGTCTGTTTAAATCTTATCTAAAATGACATAAAGCGGGGATTTCAACTTAATGTGGGAAAACATTCCATTCTTTGTAAAAGACAACATCATTACCACCCTCAAAAAGTAGTGTTAAGCCACACATCACTCATTTCTTAAGAAAAGCTTTTAGCTTTTGGGGTTTTGTTTATTCTTTTTCACCAGGTAGGCTTCTTTCGTTAACTAGACCAAGATTTTCTGACAGTAGAGAATAGAAATAACACATGTAATAGTAACTGTGAGTCTTTGTTAGACAAGGGTTAAAATTAATATTTCATATTTAGTACTTTATCTCTTAATCATTAATCATCCATTGTCTTTTACAAGTAGCTTTCACAGTCAACTGATGATAGATACTAGTAGATTGTACTAGTGTTTTGAGATATTTCAGGTATAAATTTGTAATATTACAGAGAACGCTAATTTTCAAACTGGTTAAATATTCTTTTTAAGGAATACACTTGAGGAAATTTAGATATAGTACATTTACATTATGATTTCTACCTAGCTTTTAAGTGGACATTTTTTTTATTCATAAGATTTCTTTCACCAGAAGAAGTGAACAGAATTTAAGAAAACTGTATTTTATTATAAAGTACAGTTTACAAAGCATTTTCTTGTAGCTCATTTATTCAGTAAATATTATTGATATTATTGCTGTTATTACTATCGTCTCCACTCTGTAGGTGAGGCAACTGATTTGACTGAAAGAAGTCATTGGGCTAGTTCATAATGGATCCAGAAGTAGAACTCAGGGTTTCCAGTTGGTTGATTGTCTATTGCTTTTCCCATAGCACATTTTTATAATCAATCATTCTTAGGATAATTAACCTATTTTACATATTTCTTTTGTCTTTCTTAACACATTATATTTTTAAAAACATTTTACATTTTAATAGATTTAATGTACGAGTTGAATTCCATTATATATATTATATAGTGGTGAAGCGTGAGCTTTTAGTGTACCCATCACCTGAATAGTGCACATTGTACTCCACAGGTAATTTTTCATACCTCCCCCAAGCTGGATCATTCATTTATATTTTTCTGTGTTTTTAGGGTAGAGCTCTACTCCACTGGGCATGTGACCGAGGACATAAGGAACTAGTCACAGTCCTACTACAATATAGAGCTGACATTAACTGTCAGGTAAGAGTGGAACTTTTATTTTTTAATTGAAGTAAAATTCACGTAACATAAGATTTACTTGATTAACCATTTTGAAGTGTACAATTCGATGGCATTTAGTACATTTAACAACATTGTGCAACCGTCACTGCTGTAGAGTTCTGTAACATTGTTTTCACTCTAAAAGGAAACCCTGTACCCATTAAGCAGTCACTTTATTTCCCCTTCACCCCAGACCCTCGCAACCACTAATTTGCTTTCTGTTTCTATGAATTTGTCTACTCTGGATATTTTATATAAACGGAATCATAAAATATGTAATCATTTGTGTCTGGCTTCTTTCACATAGTGTAATGTTTTGAAAATGTATCCATATTATAGCATGTAATAGTATCTCATTCCTTTTTATGGCTGAATTATAAGCCTATCCCACCTTTTGTTTATGCATTCATCAGTTGATGGACAATTGAGTTGTTTCTACTTTTTTGCAATTGTGATTAATGCTGCTATGAACATTTATGTACATGTTTTTTGTTAGAACACCTGTTTTCAGTTCTTTTGGTCGTATACCTAGGAGTAGAAGTGCCTGGTCATATGTGGTATTTGATGTTTAACTTTTTGAGGAACTTACCAGATGTTTTCCACAGGAGCTCACCACCTATGCCACACTTCTAATTTCACCACATCCTTACCAATACTTGCTATTTTCCCTTTTTTTAGTAGTCATCTTAGTGGGTATGTAGTGATACATCATTGTGGTATGATTTTGATTGCATTTTCCTAATGACTAATGATACTGTGTATTTTTTCATATACTTGTCGACTATTTGTATATCTTCTTTGGAGAAATGTTTAATAAGTTTTGCCCATTTTAAAGTGAGTTTGTCTTTTGTTTTGGAGTTATTAGAGTTCTTTACATATTCTAGATACTAGGCCCTTATCAGATATGTGATTTGTAAATATTTTTTCCCCTTTGTGTGAGTTTTCTCTTCCATTTCTTGATATTGTCCTTTGATGCATAAGTTTTTAATTTTGATGAAATCTAATTTGTCAATTTTTTTTCTTTTTTCTCTTATGTTTATGGTGTCATACCTTAGAATCCATTGCCAAATCCAAGGTCATTAAGATTTACCCTTATGTTTTTTCTTTTTTTTTTTTATTGCAAACTATCCATAACATAAAATTTAACATTTCAACCATTTTTAAGTGTACAGTTCTGTGGCTTTAACTACGTTCACATTGTGTGCAACCATCACCAACATCCATCTCCAAAACTTTTTCATCTTCCCCAGCAGAAACTCTGCACCCATGAAACACGAATTCCCCATTCCTCCCTTTCCTCAGCACCTGGAAACCACCATTCTACTTTCTATTCCTATGAATTTGGCTACTCTAGGTACATCATATAAGTGAAATCATATAATATTTGTCTCTTTTTGACTGGCTTATTTCACTTAGCATAAAATCTTTGAGATTCATCCATGTTTTAGCATGTGTCAGAATTTCCTTCCCTTTTAAAGCTGAATAATACTCCATTGTGTGTATTTACCACACTTTTTTTTATTCAAATATCCATTGTTGGAGACTTAGTTTTTCACCTTTTGGCTATTATGAATAATGATGCTATGAACATGGGTGTACAAATGTCTGTTTAAGTCCTTGCTTTCACTTCTTTTGAGTATATACCCATAAGTAGAATTGCTGGGATCATGTAGTTCTGTGTTTAGTTTTTTGAGGAATTGCCATACCATTTCCCACAGCAGCTGTACCATTTTTACATTCCCACCAGCAATACACAAATGTTCCAATTTCTCCACATCCTTGTCTACAGTTGTTATTTTCTGTGCTTTTGATAATAGCCATCCTGAGGACTGATTTGAGTGCCTTTTATTTCATTTTCTTGCCTAATTGCTCTGGCTAAGCCTTCCTGTACTATGTTGAATAGAAGTAGCAAAAGTGGACATACTTGTCTTATTCTAGGAGTTTGCTTTTTAATTCAGTATGTTAGATACAAAATGCTTTTTCTTTACACAATATTTGTTGCCATATACATCCATTCCCCCCCAGTCCCCCAGGCCTCATAGGCCCACCCTGGATCTTTCTATCAAGTCTGAAATTTTCATTTCTAATTACACCCTCCGATTCATTCCACTCTACGTCTCTTACTTGACTGTATGGATATTCCCTGTCCCTTGACTATCTACCTTCTTCCATCTCAGTTCAACTTCATCTGCTCTCATGCTATTATCGTCTTCCCATTTCCTGTTCTTCAGCTGTCACGGCCACCCGGCAAAACTCTAATTCTGACTCATCCAATTGCCTGCTTTCTACACATCTACACCTGGGTTCTTGGAAAAGATTTAAGCCAAAAATTCACACAATTGTGATGTTACTATAAATCATGGTAATACCATCATTAATTTTGACTACCAAGTTTTCTAGTCTTTCTTATTTCTAGAATATCTCCTATTTCACAGAGAAAGTAGAAGAAATCTTTATCATCAACCCAGATCTCAGTAACTTGAGACACATGTATTTCTTCTTTGATGTCCCTCAGATACTTCAAACTCACAAAATCTAACACTAAACCTACTATCTGAACAACTGCCTGCCCCTCCCTGCCCCCCACTCACCATAATTGGTACCATCATCCAACCAGTTTCCCAGGAGTCATTTTTCTTCTCTTATCTTCACACCCATTCAAGTCCTGTAGGTTCTGCCTCCTAAGTACTCTAAGCCTCCCAAATCTACCCACTTCTCTATTTCAACATTGACAGTGTACTAGTTCAAGCTTCCTAGATTATTTCAGGGGCTCTGAACTATATCTCTTCTTCTAATCTTGGACATCCTACAATACATTCCCCATATTTCACTTAGAGAGGCTTTCTAAAAATGCAACTTTTCAAATGTTCTCATTTACTTTTATTTTCCTAAGATAAGATTTAAATATAATTTGCCCTATAAAACCTTTTATGGTCTGGGCCTTGCCTACCTCTCCACTAATTTCTCAGCACACTCCTGCTCATGTACCATCCCTGATAAGCTAAGCCCTACACATTCTGAAGAACCTGACATGCTGCTCACTTCTTGGCCTTTATATGTACTGTTTTCTCTCTCCTTTGTTCTGCCTCCTAGGCCTCAGTTTATCCATCATTTCCTCCAGGAAGCCTTCCTTCACTGCAACCAGTTAGACACTCCCATTATCTCTTATAGCTCCCTATTCTTAAGCCCATCAAAGAATTACCATGGTGCAATCACTTTGTGTTATACTTGGCTGTTTACACGTCTGTATCCTCAACACCACCATATACGGTACCAGTGCCTAGCATAATACCTGACATATGGCAGGTGCTCAGTAATTAAATGTTGAATAATTGTAAGATGACCTCATAAAGAAGTTGACAAAATGTTAGAAAATTAGAACATGAGAACCAGAAGGGCCCTAAACATCCACCAGAACCTTTGGGATATCCTTGTTGTTTTATTAGAAGAAATATTTCTTTCCCAGTTAGACATCCACGCCTCCTTCTTGGGCCAGTTCCCTAGCCTTTAGTCATAAGGGCAAATCATAGCCTTAGGCTGTAACCTTACTTTGAAATATATATAGTTCACTGATTTTTTAAAATAAGTATTATGTACACAAAGAAAAAAAACTCAAGAAGTACAAAAGCTGTAATTTTAAAAAAACTCTTCCTTCTATTGTTATTTCCCAACCACCTAGTTCTCTTCTCTATAGGCAGTACCTATTACCAGTTTTATATGTATCCTTTCAGGATATGTTAGATATGCAAGCATATACGGTAGCAGTATGATAGCAAACTATACACCCTGTTCTATAACTTGCTTTGTTTATTTAACAGTTTATCTTGGAGATTATTCTATATTTGTACATATAGATGTTACCTTATTCTTTTTAATGGCCACATAATATTTCTTTATGAGGAGGTATCATAATTGAGTTAACTAGTACCACGTAAATGGACTGTAACAATTTATACTTCTACCAGCAGTGTATGAGAGAATTCCTATTTCTCCAGCCTTACCTAAATAATTTGTTATAACACTTTTTGTTCTCTGCCTGTTTGATGAATGATGAATGCTGTATCATATTTTTAATTTGCATTTCTCTTGTTAAGAGTGATACTGAGCATCTTTTTATATATTTAAGAACAATTTATACTTCATTTTCTGTCAATCATCTGTCTGTGTTTTTGCCCAGTTTCCCATTGGATTGGTGGTATTTTTCTTAATTTATAGGAACCTTTTATATGTTAAGGAAAATTAGCACTTTCTTAGTGATATAATTATTAAAACTTTTCCCCATGTTTTCTTCTAGTACTTTGATCATTTCGTGGTTTTTCTTTTTTATTAGACATCTAGAATTACCTTGTGTTGTGTGTATGTAGTAGGAACTTTACATTTGTCCAGATGGTATCAGCTTTATTTTTATCCAAATGACCAGCCAGTTGTTCCAATAATGTTTATTGAATAATCGATATCTTTTCTCTAGCAATTTGAAGTGTCGTCCTTATCATATTCTCAAGTTCTCTATGTATTTCACTCTACTTCTGGGTTTGTTGTTCCATTCCATCGCTTTGTTTTTCCGTTCATGTACTTGTGCTACACTGTTTTAAGTATTGTAGCTTCAAAATATGTCTTAATATCTAGGAGAACAGATTCCTTCAGTACTCATTCAGGATCTTTCCTACTGTTTTTTGCTTATTTATTTTTCTGTGTAAACTTTGAAGTTATCTTTTCAACCCCCACTTTCCCCAACTACTACCACCACTAAGTTACAGCAAAAAACAAAAAAACTGTTGGTGCATTCATGTCTTTTATTTGATTTAAATTGTTGGGGGATATTTTATTTTATTTTTCTTTATTTATTTTTGAGACAAGGTCTTGCTGTGTCACGTAGGCTGCAGTGCAGTGGCATGATCATGGCTCACTGCAGTCTTGAAATCACAGGCTCAAGGAATCCTCCTGCCTCAGCCTCTGGCATAAGTAGGACTGCAGGTGTGCATCACCATGCTCGGCTAATTTTTTTATTTTTTGTAGATACAGGATCTTGCTATGTTGCTCATGCTGGCCTCAAACTTCTAGCCTCAAGCAATCCTCCCACTTTGGCCTCCCAAAGTGCAGGGATTATAGGCATGAGCCACTGTACCTGGCCTATTTGAGGATATTTTAGAGAGAAATGTCCCCAAGTTAGGCATTGCCTGAGGTTTTTGCTTGTGGCTTTCTTGTATTCTATTTGTTTGGATAGTATAAGACAAAAAATCCAAAAACTACCTTACATGACTTTATAGAACATTCTTTACTGAACACCAGCTATGATATAATGCAAAGTAAAAGTTCTAGGTAAGTTTTTAGGATGGATTGGTTAGGACTGTATGCCTGGCACAATGTTTTCCTTGCCCCCTTTGTATTTATATGACCATTTTATGTAGCTGCCAGCCTTAGTTTTCCTTTGTTATTGATAATAGTAATCTATATTATCTAACTTCAGTTAATGGGATGCTTTGGCTTTTTCAGTTTGAGTTGCTAACATACTTCCAAGTCAGAAGGCTTCTGGAGATTAGTTCTCAGAATAGCTCTTTCTCTTGTAATTTCTTCTTTGGTTTCGTTATTGAAAACTCTTTTCAAATATAGACAATACAAACATAATAAATGGAAGGAAAGCTTCATCTCCCTCGTGACTCAATCTTTCTTAAACAACATTATTATTGACTGGCCCATTGGTTGCCAAAAAGAGAAATCAATTTTATTAGAAGTACTTGCTTGGCCACAGATCTTGGTTCTAACCCAGCACAGACAGGCTGATGTTATCAACTATCTGAAGACTAATTTTTACCATTAGTCTGAAATGAAGTAGTAATTAGAGATATGTCAAAGTCTACTCTGTGTTTTTCTGTCATTTTTACCCTTCACTGTATCTTGTTCATTCTTTTATTGCACTGCGGTTTCTATGTTCTGTGACTGTGATGGAATTGGAACTTGTAATTTTATTTCTAAGAAAGATCTTTTATAGATTTCATTTGTTATCTGGCAGTATTACAGAAACAGTTTTGTCTCTTCCACTACTTGGTATTTTTAGTTCAACTCTGAAAGTTAGGTTTTTACCACGTTTGGGATTAGGATGTAGCTTAAACACACACACATACTCTTCTCTGATTTCTTGAGTAACTGATTTTTTAAGCCCTGAAGAAAGATTAAAACTACTTACCAAAGCACATTAAAAGATATTTGAGCGCTGAAGATTTATGAGTAGGATTTCATAGATTTGTTGTAAAGTAGCACTGGGGAAAAAAGCAGGGTGGGGGGGACGAGGAGGAGCCTCTGTGGCGTAGGTGTCAGCACTGTGTACTCAGTGTTACACAGTTCAAAAAAAAACTTTTGTTGAGTGGTGTGGAAATGTTTAAGGACTCTATGATTTATAAATTATATAAGCTTATGGTTTCTAGAATACCATGGAGCACTGTGCCCTCTCAATGAATATTTTGGTGGCTATCTGTGTGTTGTAAAGATTTCAGAAACATGAGAAAAGTATAAAACAGTAAATAAAACCATCTGTAATCCCAGTACATGGTATTATGTTGGCGGGGTGAGGAGTAGGGTATAAAACAGTTTCTTAGTATTTACCATGTGCCAAGCATCTTATGTGCATTGTCTCTTTTAGTCATTGCATCAAGCCCATAATGTAGGTATATTACTAACTGCATTTTACTGATGAAGACACAGGAGCTTAAAGAAGTCATAGAGCGGTGAGGCACAGTGTCTCATGCTTGTAATCCCAGCACTTTGGAAGGCCGAGGCTAGAGGATCACTTGAGGGCGGGAATTTGAGACCAGCCTGGGTAAGGTAGTGAGACCCCATCTCCACAAAAAAATTTAAAAATTAGCTGGGCATGGTGGCACGCACCTGAAGTCCTAGCTACTCAGGAAGCTGAGACAGGAGGATCCCTTGAGCACAGGAGTTCCATTAGCGTTACAGTAGCCAGTCAAGATACTATTTTCCAAAGTTACTGAAGTTCATTTCTTCTCCACCCCCCTCACTGTAGTTAGGCTTTTCACATCAGGTTCATTTGTTGGTGTTTATGTGTCATTTTAGGTTTGCTGCATATACATGGTTGGTTTTAATTTTTTATTCATAATTTGGGGGTATGTGAAACATTACTATGGATCTAAGCATCAGAGCTATATAAAAAGATGTACCCAGAGAATTGTCTTTTCCTTCTCATCTATGCTACCCCAATCCCATTCCACCACTCCCACCCCTTTTTTCCACTCCGCTCTCACCCATTCCCTGTAAGACACCAGTCTCTTTTGTTTCTGATTTATCCTCTCTGGATTTCTTTTGTCTTAATGAGCAGGTACGTGTACATTTTCGTATTTCCCCTTCTTTCTTACATGAAAGGTAGTATACTATAGATACTCTTTTGCTCTCCACTTTTTTCACTTAACAGTATGTCCTAGAGTTATGTTGTAGTATTTTGTAGAGATCTTCCCTTTTTATCCGCAGGGCATAGTACTCCCTTGTGTGGATGATTTATTCAACCACCTTCCTATGTACGAGCATTTAGGTTGTTTCCAGTATTTTGCAGTTACAAACAATGCTGCGTTTAATAACCTTGTGCATATGTATTCTCATATTATTGGAGGTGTACCCTCAGGGCAGATGCCTAAAGTGGAATTACTGGGTTAAAAGGTAGGTACATATGTAGTTTTGTTAAATATTGCCAAATTTCCCTTTAGAAGGGTTTACTAATTTGCATTCCCACCAGCAAAACTTGAGAGAGCTTGTTTCCCTACAGCCTTATCAATAGATTGTGCGCTCTACTGGTTTTTTGTTTGTTTTTTGTTTTTGAGACAGGATCTTGCTCTGTCACCCGGGTTGGAGTGCAGTGGCATGATCATTGCTTACTGCAGCCTCAAACTCCTGGGCTCAAGTGATGCTTCTGCCCCAGCCTCCCAAGTATCTGGGACTATAGGCATGTACCACGATGCCCAGCTAACTTTTGTGTTTTTTTGTAGAGACAAAGTATCGCTATGTTGCCCAGACTGGTCTTGAACTTCCGGGCTTAAGTGAGCCTTCCACCTCAGCCTCCCAAAGTGCTGAGATTATAGGCGTGAGCCACTGTACCTGGCTGTGCTCTTATATTTTAAAAATTTTGCCGATCTTGTAGAAAAATGGTATCTCAGTGCTGTTTTAGTTTGCATGCCTATAATTATGAGTGAGTTGTTACATTTTTTCGTATGTTTGAGGGCCATTTTTATATGCTTTTTTTCTGTGAATTATCTATCCACATTTTTTCTCATTTTTCTGTCAGGTTTTTGGCTTTTTGTGACTCAATTTTTAAGAGTGGAATATGTTGCAGCTATGTTTCCCCCACTTATTCATGTCTTTTGATTTTGTTTATAATATCTTTTGCCATGCAAGAATTTTTTATTTTTATGTGGTCAAATTTATCACAATTTTTATTGCCTCTGGGTTTTAAGTAATAGTTAAAAGCATTTTCTTGCACCAAGGTTAAAGAGGAATTCCATGTTTTCTGTAGTACTTATGTGGTTTTATAGTTTACATTTACCCCCCCAAACATACAGTTTGAGATATGGATCTAATTTTGTCTTTTTCCGAATGGTTTTCCAGTTGTCCCAGTACCATTTATTTAAAAGTCCATCTCCCAGTGACTTGAGATGCCACCTTTGTCATATACCATTTTCCCATATGTGTTTGGGTCTAATTCTGGACTTTGTAGTCTCTTCCACTGGTCCCTTTGCTCATGTTCATGTACATTATTTTAATTAGAAGTCTTTATAGTAGGTATTAATGTCTGGAATAGCTGTTTCTCCTTCATAGTTTTTCTTTTTAAATGTTTTCCTGGCTATTGCATTTTTTAAATATAAATTTTAATATCAATTTGTGTAACTCTGTAAAAATAGCTTGTTGGTATTTTTATGGGGATTGCATTGAATTTATAAATTAGGAAGAACTGACATCTTTATAATATTGAGTCATTCTATGCAAGAATAAGGTATGTCTTTACATTTGACCAAGTCTAATTTTAAATACTGTTTCAGGAGTATTTAAAATTTTTATTGATGTAGGTTTTGCACGTTTCTTGTTAAATTTCTTAAATACTTAACATTTGTTCCTATGAAGTATTTACTATTTATACAATTTTTGCAAATAATGTTTGAGATTACTATACCTTTAATGTAATTCCTATACCATTTATGTGATGTTAAGTCATTGTCTATGTTTCAAATATTTCATCTGTAAATGAAGGGGTAGGTATGTTGAATTTTCCTGTTTTCTCTCACATAGTGACTTCCTTGTGATCCTGATTAGAGTGTCATTTGAAAAGCCTGGGCTAATTTGTTAAATCACCTGTATGATTTGCTAAAGAATTGCTTTAATTCCACTTAAGAATATACAAGTCAATGAAAGTCAGGTGTGAAAACAGAAGCTCTTTGCCAAAAACACATTTTATCATTAGATCTTTTCCCACTGAGTGGATCATTGTGAAAACAGCGTTAGGCTTTAAATTATTTTCTTAATTCTTGATTCTCTCGCACATTGTAAAGAGTCTAGTCCTCAAACCAGTTTTACTTTCTTCCTAGATTGCTAATATATATTGGGTGCTGAGGAAGAAATGTTTGCTAGTATTTGAGGGTAGCACCTTTCCACAGGAAAATATAAAACTCTTCTCTAAAATGAATCAAGTTTTACCGTACTCTACAGAAGTCAAGCAAATGTGTATGTGCTAGTGAGGGAGGGGAGAGGGCAAGATGGAGAGTAAGTCCAATAGCTGGACTTTTAAAAAATATAATTACTTCATTTTTCAGTACAGGAATCATTTTTATGTATGCCAATTGATAAAAATGCTGATTTATTATGTTATGGCATATCTTTTTGATATGTATTTTTATCTTTTATGATAAGTATGTTCCTTCCAAATACACTTGTAATTGGCAATTTGAGGGCCGAGTTTGTGCTTTAATTTTGTATTGCCTTGAATACTGAAATCACTACTTAGGCATTCTAATTAAATCATTTCTTTGTGTTCCATAGAGCCAATAAAAAATCAAAATTTCAATAAACAAAGAAGTAAAAGGATTTTTACTACACAAAAATATCAATTGATAATGTATATGGTTTTAGGATTCTGTTTATACTTTCTAAAAATTTTACAGTTTCATTATCAAATACCAAAAACTACATCCTGGAATGTGAATATTCTTACATAATAATCTTTACATTTTCAAATAATTTTTTATGTCTGGGATTAAGTCATAAAGTTAAAGCAGTATAGTATACTTAGCAAATCCGATGCCACTGATCATTGTATCGTGATTTAGAATCCCCATTGGCCAATATGTAATCTGTTCCAATGTATTATGGGTTAAATATAAATATATTTGCATGTTCTTATCTTTGTAAGCTTGGATATTGCCTTCACAGTGACATTGTATTTGTCTCCTTTTTATGCATTAACCAGCTATAGGAAAAGTACATTTAGGTAAAAGCTACTGTTCTTTTCCCTGGATGATGGTATGTTTTTTTCTTCAGGCTTTTAGATTATTACGTGTTTTAAGTTACATTTTTGCAAATGATTGCTTTGTGAGTTACTGTCTTATGAAACCCTGAAATAGCAGGAAAGTGCTAAAATGGCAAGTACTTAAATTTCTCTATGCAAAGAACATGTTTAGAAAGCTGAAATAAAAGGGAAAATTGCAATGAATGAAAAGAAATCAAAATAAATGAGGTAATCAAAGTCAGAGAAATTGATATTGGCAGGTTCTGAATGATGTTCCTAGATGAGCAATCTTTCAAAATACTTCTTGTACATTGCTGCTATTCCTTTATTTATTATTAAAATAACATGATCCATGAGGAGCTTGGGGTGACTTTCGGCCTAGCTAATTCTAATTAATCCAGTCAGGGAGAGCAGTAGGGTAAGTGGAGCAGTCTATCGGATTGAAATTCATAACTTAATTGAGGTCAAAGTCCCGGTCTGGGAGAACAAAAGTCTTTTGCTAGGACCAGTCAGATCAATAGCAATAAATATCTGGCTTGGATACAAGCAGCTTATAGTGACAGATTATCTGACACTGGCCAGAGGTCTTGGTTCTGTTAAGGGCAAAGTCTTGAGCATGCCATGGTTCTTGCTGATGTTCAGTCCATACTCATGACACTTGAAAAGAAGTAAGTGTTACTCTCAAGAATGCTGGAAAATCTTATGGAAGCACTATGTGTGAAATTCCAAATGGCTTCTATTTGTTAGTATCAAATGAACATTCTCTAATGATGCATTTTTTAAATAACAGAGGAGTTTCTATCAAATTGCCAGTAAAATCCAAAGGATTTGCAAAATTGGTTAATCTTGACAACTAACTTTCCCATTAATAATTCAAAAAGAATGTACAGAATTGCTTTAGGGGAGGAACATAATAGGCACGTATCATCTTGATTTACATATAACTAAAAGTTAAGAGGACCGTGTTGCATTCATTAACATCAAGGAGTTAGTGTTAACTCTTTTAGGTGTGATGATGCTATTGTCGTTACATAAGAATGTGTTCTTGTTTATACGTGCATACTGATATATTTAGAGATGATGTCTGTAATACATTTCAGCAAAGATAAATACATGCGGCAGAATGTTAATTGTTGAATCTGTATAATAAGTCTCTACTTTTCTGTATCTATAAATAATTACATAATAAAAAGTAACAACAAAATAACCATGTGTAATAAAACTGTTAACCTAGTATGTTACTAGGAAAGATTTTCCTCTGTCCCATTCTGTTTATACTTTCCAATTCCTATTGAGTTATCAAAATTTTGGTTCTCTTATGTGTTATCTTGTGTATCCATCATTATCGCCATCATAATTACTGAATTAGTACAACACTTTGGTATTCTACTCATTGTTTGATAACATCATTGCCTCTCAGGCTCAACTACCATCTGTGGGAAAAGGAACTCTTGAGATCTGCAGTTGTTGGCCTTGAAGGTCTGAAGAACCTCATAGTATAAATTCATTCCTATAGACACCTCTCTGGTCCAAACTGTCATTTCTTCATGCATATATTATTGTGGTAACTTCTTTATGCGACTTTTTTGATCCTAGATAATAATGACAGATCAGTCTTCCTTAAACTTCATTGTCTTAGTTCCATTTCAGTATCTAAATGATGCTGTGATCAAAAACCTCTAGTGGTTTTCTTATCTATGAATCAATTTTCAACTTTTATGATTGACTCTCAAGGTCCCACCTTCTATGACCAAACTTTTTTACCCAGTATTTCTCACTTTGGTGAAATTGGTGAGCTCACTTTGTACATCCCGGAAGTTCTCAAACCTGGATCTCCAGAATCAACTATAGATCCTTTTAAAAATAGGCCCCAGCTCCACAAATTAGGACTTGGTGGGTGGGTTGCGGGGTGAGGGCTGCGGGAAAGATGAGAATCTCAAAATAAAACTTCCACATCTCATTCTGTAGTTCCAGGTCTGTAATTCTAAACCCTATATCCACCTGCCAGTCCTTCAGCACTACCTGTCTTAAGTAGGAGTTAGGATAAAAACAGTCAGGTTAAACTCATTCATTCATATAGTGAATCTCTCAACTGTCTAGAATTCTCATAGACAGTTGCATTTTTAAAGGAGGGATGCAAATTTAGATATAATCCTGTTGGCTGAGCACTTGCTATTTTTCAAATAATTGTGCAAGATATATCTATAAACTTGGTCTCTTTTTTTCCTTATAAATAATATTGTAAAATGGATTTTTTTCCTTATAGTAATCCAGTGTCACAGAGCTACTTCACAGTCAAGATTCAAATCCAATTATTCCAATACCAAATGATCTCTGGTAAATTTTTAGTTTATCAAAATAAAGTGAAAAAAATCAAGGCTTTTTAGAGAACATATTTTTAAGCAGAACAAATAAACAAGGCAGTCCAACATCGGTTTTCCAGTGTATTTTCTTTGTAAACAATTTCTGCCCTTTATTCATTTTGGAACTCACATATTTTCTGTAAGTTCACATATATACCAAAATAATAATAAAGCAACAACTCTTCTCTGGGGAACAAAGATGGAGTTTTTAAATAGGCCGTTTGGAAGGCAAATGTAATTAGAGATTATCTACCCTGAGTTTAAGAAAACATGGTAGAAAAATTCCTAACCAAGTAAGTTAAAATTAAAGAAGAGCAACTCTAGCTCTTAGGAAGATTCATATATACAGTATATAATAGTTATATAAAATAGAACTAGTGGAGAATGTTAAATATGTATGTGTTTCATATATATATAATACATATATACATGTGTAGATGTATAAAATATATATTATTCTCCAGCTGTTTTATTTCACAGTGATACTGTATTAATTGTATTTACTTTGTCTACTTGTGTAGTCTTTCCAGTTGGATTATGAGTTCTTTGAGTGCAGGGATCATGTTTTCTGTTTCTTTAATATTCTGTGTGGTCCCCTGCATAATATTGAACATATAGTATACATTCAGTAAATATTATAAAATATTGAAAAATGATTGTTCCTTTGTAGATAAATACTCCTCCAGCCTGAAACATATACACATATACACATGCACAGACACAAACACTAAATTCTTTTTCCTACACCTTCTTTACCAAAGTATTACCGTTTGGGAAGACTCTGACCTAGCGCCACACCTTTTCTTCTGGCCACAACCTCCTATTAGACTCCCTCTTTTGTGTTCCTGTGATATCCTTTGTTTAATCTGTCATGGAATTTATCATTCTTTATTATAATTATCTCCATTCATTAGACTCTAGGCTCCTTGAGACTAGAGACTTTGATGTTTTTCCTATTTTCAAATTCTGACACTACTTGGCATATTACTTAATATGTCTGCTATAAACAAAGAGTACAGATTTAGGGTAGAAATAATAATGCCTCAAAGAAACAATGTGTTTTAGAAATTTATGGAAAGGAAGAAAGAAAAGAAAGGATTTAGCTTATGAACATTTAATCTTAACAAGGTTATTTGAATACTTCATGACTTTCTTGACACATCTGGTCAGTATGCTTATTTGTTCTGTAGAGAATTGTTTGTGTAGCACACTAAACAAATAATTCTGTAACACATATATCAGATAGACAGTCTTGAGCAGTGGATGCTGAAGACTTGGTTCTAAAGATAAATTAGGTGTACTCTTAAATGAAGGTTATGCATTATGAGACCGCAATGCTCATGTTGAAGTGACTTATTGCTCTTGACAAATATCTTGGCGATGGACTGATTTTACTTCATGGAGCTGTTACTTGTCTTTTTCTAACAGTCTATTTTTTAGAAGTGTAATTTCTTATTTTAACATTTTAAAAATTATAAATGAGTTGAAGGAAATATGGAGATGCTCTTAAAACTGTGGTAGAAGTTATTAGTTTATGACTAGAGTAGAAAAAAAGAGCTGAGGTATAAGATAATCGTGTCTCTCTCTTTTATTTCCTTCTTCCCTAACTGTAAAATTTACATCCACTTTATGCTTTTTAAATCACGTCTTCCACCAGTTATGCAAGGGACTTATAAACAGACCAGTCCAAATGGCTCAGCTCATTTCTAGGATCCACCAAGGGCAGATCTTGCTGTTGGTATGTGTGCCTTAGGCCTGAAGGGTGGTCGTGGGGAAAATGAATGAAAGGTGAGGGAGTATATAGAGTTGAGACAGGTGAATTAAAGTGTCTTTACTCACTTAGGAGAGGCCCTTTGTGATGTGGGATGGAGCCAAGGGTAGGCTCCTCCATTTGTACTCTTGCCCCAGATGCACACAATTGTTGGGGGAGACCTACCTACCAGTCTGGTAGTTACAGAGTGTTCTGTGAATTCCCACAGAGGTGCCTAAATATTTCCTTCCCCACTTTAATTTTTACTTATTTTTAGATTAGTCTTCTGAATAAGATTTTGTTGGTTTTTTTTTTTTTTTAAGTGTTCTCTATAATGGATTATAAACACTTTTTCAAGGACTGAGATATGAAGGTAGAGACTAAGTCTAGTCCTCACTGTGTACAGTAGCCCCCCGAGCCACGATTTCACTCTCTGCAGCTTCAGTTACCCACAGTACAGTACAATAAGATATTTTGAGAGAGACAGAGGACGTTCACATAACTTTTACCAAAGTGTATTGTTATAATTATTCTACTTTATTATTAGTTATTATTGCTTATTTCCTACTGTGCTGAAATTATAAATTAAACTTTATTATAGGTATATATGTATAGGAAAAAACAGTATGTATAAGGTTCAGTATTATCAGTGGTTCCAGGCATCCACTGGGGGTCTTGGAATGTATCCCCACAGACAAGTGGGGACTAGTGTAGAAAGACTTTAGTATTATTTAAGTCCTGGTGCTTTGGAGTCATTTTGTAAATATCTGTTGACTAACAGAACAAATTTATTCATTCCTTTATGAAAAGAAATCTCCACATCTGCAAAAACATAAGCAGAGTTTCCTGGGTTAACAAAGAAAGACAAATGTCAATGCAAAAGAAGTCTGAAAATTGTGAACAAAGATGATTACACTAGCATTTAAAGGTCAAATATTTTTATCATTTTTTCTATTCTACAAAATGTTTATGTATATTAGCTAATTTTATCCTTACTGGAGTTCTGTGTAGCATTGTCCTTATTTTATTATCGAGGAAACTAAAGCTCAGAGAGGTTATGTGAATTGCTCAAGCACACAAAGCTAGTAAGTGGAGTACCCAGAATTCACACCCCAATGTTTTAACTGTGTATTCCATGCTTTTTTCATACGTTATGTTGCCATCATATTCTATCATACTGACTCAGCGCTTTTAGAATTCACAGCCATCTTACGCATTTTATGAGGACATAGTAATAAGTTCTTCGTGTCTTTTATATTTTCTTATTTATAATGAAATTCATGTATGTAGACATTTTATTCATAAGGTTTTCCTTTCAATATAACCTTTATTTTATGTTTCTATTCACAATTTTCTTTAATAAGCTATTTTTTTCTCGTCATTTTTATATTGGATAATCACTTCTTTTGCTAAGTTTATATCTGAGAATGAACAGCTGGCTCACAAGTACAGTGTGAATCAAGTTCAAATTACTTTGAGTTCAGAGAACACCCAGTGTCATCTTATTTTTACATCTAACTGAATTATAGGACACTGTCAAAGTGTTATGACCTGGTATAGTAAATTGTTCCTTCTTAATGGTCCCCTGGCTACATTCTCTCTTGCTATTGCTATAAACCAGAAATTGTTGACATCTTATACTATTGTAAGCTTGAAAACAAAAGAATTGGTTTTTATTTCCAGGAAAATCTACCTTCTTCACCATAAAGGTTTATGAACATCTTAGCTACCTACATCTGGATCATAACATTTTACAGTCTTTAAAGTTGATTGTACCCTCAGAATTAGATTAATTCTGTAATTCTGTAACTTTTAAAGTCAAGCAATTCTTCGTCATTGAACTCAAGAAATGGATCAATTATCTGCCCTAAAAGAACTAACTAGCTTGAATGTTGAAATGGTAGCTCATTGATGATTTCTGAGATTCATTATTCAAATATGTATATGCATGTTATAAAACATATTTGGCTGTGCTTAATGCCGCTGAGTTTAAAATGCTCTTCTAAATATCACATTATGAGGATGAATTAAAGATGAAGGAATTAGAGTAACAGAATGCTCCCAAATGAGACTAAGGCTTTGCGTAGTCACTGAGTAAACAGAATAAGTTCTAGAAATGGTCAAGATTGCTTTTGATCAGACTATCTCATAGATATCAGTGTTTAGACTCATAGAGTAGTTGATAATGCCTGAAAGATGGAATAAGGTAATTAAGAAAAAAAACTCTTCAAAGAAAAGGTGATTTTTTTTCCTAAAATAATTGCTACAGAATATTATTAGGCCATATTCATGTACATATATATAAAGATTGATTATGCACAAATATCATCAGTAGAAACTTTGATGGTTATTGTGGACTGTAAGCAAACAATGAGACTGCAATATAGTGTTGATGTTATAAAAGCCAGGGCAAAATACTGTTGTATACATAACAATTATTAGACTGTAATTTAATATAATGCATACAGCTTAGATTTTGTATTTCACAAAGGGTGTTGATAAATTTGAATAATCTAGAGAAGGATTTTTGAAAATCAGTAGTTTGGAAATGGAATTTTGAGAGAAGTCTAATGGTCACAAAATAGCATGGGTCATGTGTAGCCCAAAGATCTATTTATCTTTGGTGTAAACAGTGTGAACCCACACTCTGTTTATAATTAACTATCAATTAATTTCCAATAAATGTACAGATGTAGGCTTCTCTTGAAAAATCTGAAAATATGACGGTCCTGGGCACGTTCTTAAATGGTAACACTCAGCTAGAGCTGAGTAGCTACTGCCCTCTGTTGGCAGGCCTTGAGCTGTCCAGTTCACCACAACCCCATTATTGTTTCCCTGACCCTGTTGACCTCAGTCTTTTTATGTTCTGCCTGAAGACTTTTGAGGAGTTTATAAACTTGTGTTTAAAAGGCTAGGTTTGGAGTCAAATTACCTGGATTTCACTTTCTATTCTGCCACTAACTGTGTGACCTTGAACAAATCATATTTGTAAAATCTTAAAAGTAGAAAGGAATTTAAAGACCATCTGGTTTAACTTTCATCTGATTCAGGAATTCTCTCGGCTAAATTTCCAAAAGGTGGTTAAGCCAGCTAGCCTCTGTTTCAACATTTCTATTTAGTCCACAAAGTAGCCTATTCCATTTCAGAAATCTCTATAATTATTAGAAATTTCTCCTACATGTTAAGTCTGCCTACCTATAACTGACTCTGGTTTTAATTCTGACTCTTAAAACTATGAAGAAAAAAAAAAAAAAAAAAAAAAAAAAAGTCAAATCTTCCTTTCATGTGACAACCATTCTGTTACAATATTTGAAGACCATAGTCATTTTCTTCCTAAGTTTTCTCCACACTAGATAATTTCACCATTGTAGGTGGTCACCACTGAATCAATGTCCCTTTTTAAACATGTAATACTAAAACTGTACATGATATGTCTTCTCATTTGTACAGAACAGAGTAAACTATGTTGACTTAGTGTATGTGACATCAAAGGCAAGGTACCTACCTTCACCCTTCCTCTTATTTGAATGTGTAGTTTGTTTATAAAATGTGCTAGGCCATCAAATGGGTGAATGGTTTTCTAGCAAATCACTATATAGTGTAGGTAGTATAGTATCAGTCTGATTTTAGCTAGACCAGTTAGTTTCATTAGACTTTGTAACTCAGTCTTTATTGTAGCATTGTTTTAAATATTTGCCACCTCTTTGAAAAAAAAATAAAGGTTTAGACACATCTTATATTCTTGTTGGTATAATGGCATTTGTCATCGTGTTCATACTTTTTAATTTTCCAGTACTAGCAGACTTAATCCCATGAGCTCACTTCTAATATCAGTAAAGGGTATGAGCTATGTGGTTGAAACTGCCACTTGAGGGTTTCTCCTTTCTGTGGAGCTTTCTAATGGAATTCAAGGTTCTATCTCAGGGTGAGCATTACGAAGCCTTCCCAGGCTGCTGTGGGAGGAGGAAGCACACCACAGGTTCAAGGACACACGCGAAGTTTAATGTGCACAAGCATGCTCCCACTCCTGCTCCTGCTCCTGCTTGCTCTGATTGGCAAGGTTAACTCTAAGAGGCTGCAGCTTTTTAAAGTGATTTGATTAGACCCACCACTTTATTCCTTTTACTCCCCCCCTTCAAGCACCAAACCACCACCTTCTTTGTCTTTGCAGTCTTTGCTTTGCCAGTTACCTTTTCTCCTCCTTCTTTTTTCCCATTTTTATGTCAACTTTTAACATTTTGTGAAACAGAATGTGGAATTCAAAAGTAAAATAACTTGCCCCATTGAAAGCTTTGATGTGAAAGATTTCCATACTTAGGTTTTCTATACTTACATTTTATAAACTCCAAATCTTTTACCTTCATTTTGTTTTACCTCATGACATAGGAAAGACAGGATTATCGTTTACATTAACAGTTCACTTAGATTGACAAGTATAATTCCACAGCCCTCCATCAAGATTCATTTTGTACCTAATGAATTTCTTTCACAGCAATTTTTTTAAAAATAACCTTTAATTACAAAAATTTCAACAAGGTGCTAGAGTAAACGGAATCGTATAATGAACTTCCACGTAACCATCATCCAGTTTCAGCAGTTGCCAATTTGTGGCCAATCTTGTTTACTCTATACTTCTCTCCTACAACAGTGGTCTTTAACCTATTTATTAAGAAAAGCTATGAACACCAGAGAAAAAGGACATGTGTGTTGAATTTCTGCGAACAGTTTTAATAGGTTCATATACTTGCTGAAGCCCTTCCATGGACATCCTAGGCATCCAAGAATCCAGAGTAAGAACCCCTGCTTTCCAGCAAAGAGACTGTTAAAGTTTCTCAACTTTTCTGTTTATGTGAATGTCAGCATTTGGGATTAGCATAGGTTCTCCTGTGGAAACGGTGATAAAGTTAAGCCAATGGTAGGATCTTTGTATTTATTTATTTATCTTTATTTTTATTTTTTAAACTTTTTTTAGAGATGGGATCTCACTCTGTTGCCCAGGCTGGAGTGCAGTAGTGCCATCAAAGCTCACTGCAACCTCACGCTCCTGGGCCCAAGTGATCTTCCCACCTAAGCCTCCCGAGTAGCTGGGACTATAGGTGCACACCACCATGCCCAGCTAATTTTTAAAAAATTTTTGTAGAGACGAGGTCTCCCTGTATTGCCCAGGCTGGTCTCTCAAACTCCTGACCTCAAGCGGTCCTCCTGCCTTGGCCTTCCAAAGCATTAGAATTACAGGCATGAGCCACCATGCCCGGCCCAATAGCAGGATCTTTTAATGATTAAATATTCATCACATAATCTCTTTTTTTTTTTTTTTTTCCTTTTGAGACAAGGTCTCACTCTGTTGCCCTGGCTAGAGTGCAGTGACATCATCATAGCTCACTGCAACCTCAAACTCCCAGGCTCAAGCAATCCTTCTGCCCTAGCCTCCCAAGTAGCTGGGACTACAGGTGGTATGCACCACAATGCCCAGCTAATTTTTCTATTTTTTGTAGAGACAGGCTCTCACCATGTTGCTCAGGCCGGTCTCAAGGTCCTGGCCTCAAACAATCCTCCCTTGCTGCCATATTTAACTTCTTTTTTCCCTTGGATGCTTATTAGTTTGTCTTTTTTTAATTGGTAGTACTTTATCATTCTTAATGGAGTTGGTAGAGGACTTCGAACATCTCAACTTGTGAGGCCTAACAACTCAGAAATTTATCTAGAGTTTCTGAATTGTCATTGCTAACAACTAAGAAAGAAAAACTACATCATCTCCCTATATGTAAAGGATAGAATGATTAATCATGAAGTGCATCGTTAGGAACTTAGGTATAATAATAAACCTGGAGTTTCCATAAAAGAAGATACTAGCATTTGAATATGAATTCTAATGATTAATTAAAGCATATTTGTTGAAGGGATAGGGATAGCTGATTGTACATGACAAAACAGTAATCTTTCTTTTTCCCAGCCTGCCGTCACTTCCTTCTTTTGTCAGCTGGCACTTGGCCTCCCTCTTGAACGTCTGTGGTCATAGGGTAGACTCAAAACACAAGCAGTTAGTGAAGTAGAACTAGCAGCCTGAAAAAGATTCCCGTGTAGAACTATCACCTTGTTGAACTCCACACCATCTGGCCCTGATGTGAGCAAAAGTATTTTTAAATGTAGTAATAAAAGAATAGTTGATACAATTGATTGTTAATTGATTGTTGAGAATACGAGGTATATTATCTTTTGTCTTTGGTATACTGTCTTTTGTTTTTGGCACAGTTTCTTCTCTCTCTCTCTTTCTCTCAGGTGGGGAGCTAGGGACTAGAGTAAGCCCAGTCCCCAACCCCTGGGCCTCCGCCCAGTACTGGTCTGTGGCCTGTTAGGAACTGGGCCATGCATCATCGCCTGAGCTCTGTCCCCACCCCGCCCTCCTCCCCCTTCTGTGAAAAAATTGTGGGGCCGCACAGCAGGAGGTGAGTGGCGGGCTAGCAAGTGAAGCTTCATCTGTATTTACAGCTGCTCTCTACTGCTCACATCACCTCCTGAGCTCTGCCTCCCCGTGGAAAAATTTTCTTCCATGAAACCGATCCCTGATGCCAAAAAGGTTGGGGATCACTGCTCTGTTGCATTTTATTTTGTGGTTAGAAGTACTTTTAATATTTTATTGAAGGGAGAGATCAACAACAACAAAAAACCTAGAATATTTAATGGTTATATTTGCTCAATAAATATACCAAAATAAAAATATGCTCAGAGAAGGTAAATATAGACTACCTCATTTTATGCTTCTAAGGATATATGTGATCCATACAACATATAAATCAGCCTGTTTTTGTTAATTGATGTTTCTGTAGTTTTTTGAAAGTTGTAAAATGTGGAGGATTACCCCCATTGTATGTATTAATCATATTCCACATGGGTTGGGAATACACAGTATCTGTTTTTGCTGGGTGGTATCTTTTATTGTAAGGCTGTTGAATGCCTAATCTCTGTGACTCCTTTGGGATTGGCTTTGTTCAAGAACAGATTCCTTAAGAAATTGTTCAAGAAGCTTAGCATAGAAGCATCATTTATTAAAAAAAAAAAAAAAATCTAACCATCACTTTCAATACATTTTAAAACATTTTCTTTTTAAAAAAAAGTGTCTGTAAAATTTGTTTTAGATATTTTACAGTGGAATTCCATGATTCATTTGTTTGTTATTTGGACTAAAGTCAAGTTCTCTGATGTTGTAGATAGTGCTCTGACCTCCTCTCAATATGGAGTAGTCTAAGCGTGCCTAAGCACCTGTTTTTTTAAAAAAGAGGGAGAGAGAGAGAAGTTGCTTATAACGAAAACTATCCCCACCTACAATTTATTAAACCTTGACATACTGCATTACTTAAGAGTTCTCAGAGAAAATTAAAACCCTTTTGACTGGGTTTTGCAATGCAGGGAAATTTTTAGTGACATTTAAAAGGTTTCTCTTGTGTTCCTCTAATGGGATAAATAAAAAAGGCTTGTTTTAGACCAGCAAATGGGGGGACAATCCAATTTCCTTGATTCCATCAAGACACTCTTAAAGCATTAGCCTGTGCAGTAAAAAAAAATTCAACTGACCCCCTTTGCCTGATGGCTTTGAAAAGTGTCCTGATGTGTAGGTATTTGCCCAACACAGCATACTTGGTTATTGTTCTTCCAACACATCCGTTGATGGAAAAATCTTATGTGAAGCTCCAATAAATGTCAGTTTATGTTATAGAACTATAAAAACAGTGTTCCAGACTATAATGCTTTCCCTGATAGGTAGCCTTTTACTTGAAGATGAAAAGAAATTCTGTCAAGTGTGTTTAAATTTAAAAATTAAGGAATAAGATAACATCATTTTAAATAATATTTTAGTAACTTTTTGTCACATTTAATTACTTCCCTAGGGTTGATATTTACTTCTCTTTGTCCAAAAGATGGTGCTCATTTGCAGAGAATTTACTAGCATAGGGCAGTGGCTCTCTAATGTTAGCTTACTTTAGAATTACGTAGAGCTTGTTAAAACAAATTGCTGGGCCCCACCTCCAGAGTTTCGGATTCAGTAGGTCTCTGGTGGAGCCTGAGAGCCTCCATTTTTAACAAGTTCTCAGGTGAAACTGATACTGCTAGTCTGGGGCCCACAGTTGGAGAACCACTGGCCTAGGGGATGTGTGAAAAGACATACTTACCTCTGGATCACTGGTTCAAAATTTGAATTAAATCCTTTAGTCTGAAAGTCATTAACATCTGAGGGCACCCTGGTGGGTAAAAGGCATGCTGATGGATATCTCTTGAGTGGACAGGCATTTATTTGACATTTGGCTTCCCAATCTGAAGGGGGAAAATAACATGAAGATAGAACTTTCATTTTAGAGAAGGTGCCAAAGAGAAAACATAGGTCCCTGTGTACTGTTTAAAAGAAGAGAAACTGAACATGTTTTTATGACCAGTTGCATAATAGCATGAAGCTGTTGTTTGATATCCTGATAACAAAAAAATTCTTTTTAACAAGAACTTCTGCCCTTCTATGTGTAAAAACCCAAAGCATCTTGTTACCCAGTAAAAATTTTAAAGTATGTTTGATGTTCTGAATCTTTGAAAATTGATCATTTTTGTGTTGGAAATATGGTACTTTTGTTAGCCAGAATATTTCACTCTCTAGCTATACCAGCAGTATTTACTTTGAAATACTTAGAATTGATGTTATGATCTATTTTTACTCTAGAGTTATACTATTTATTCATCTGTTCTTAAAACACACTTATGAAATAAATAGGAAAGAAAAAATCACCATTTTTCGATAAGAAGAAATTGTAGCAGAGAGAGACGTTAACTTACCCAAAAGTCATAGCAGCAAAACTAGAATTAAAGAGGCTTAGGAACCTCAGATAGACTCTACTGAAACCAGGTGGTCCAGCAACCAGTCTCATTTTCTTCTGGTGGAAAAACACATATGATAAGTGCATGTATATCTATTCTTACAGTGTCTAAGTGCTTTGTAGTGATTCATAATGTTCCTCTGTTTCATACTTCTGTTTTGTTCCATCAGTCTAAGTAAATTCCATCCTAACAAATCCCGTTCATAAAATAATATGGGCATCTTATATTTGCATAATACTTTATATTTTTAAAGAGAGTTTTTTATGTACATTGATTTCATGTCATCAAAGCTATTTTTTTAATGGTTTCCTTTTAAAGTCATGGAAATACTGTGTAATAGAGATACAGAGGGGCCAAAAAATCTATCTCGCTGAAAGAATATTATTTATTATAAATATTTTTGTTTTGTTCATTGCACTGTCACCTTTTAAAAATATTTATTGAATTTGTAGCTAGCTTTGAAGCAAAATAAATGTTGTTTTTAAAAGAGTTATCAGCTGCTTTGTGCTTCCTTTGGGAACAAGGGTACTATCTGCATTACTTAAAACTCAGTTTGAAAATAATTAAAGGTGACTTTGAAATTGCCATGGGTTAAATGAATGAAATCAGGTAATCAGCACTTTCCTGGAGCCCTTCTGCATTTCCCTAGAGTCCTTAGAGCCCTACATTTTGTGATTCCCTTCCAGCACCAACTTTCCTGTTTGTTTCTCTTTTCCTCAGCTAAGGATGGATAAATCAAGTCAAATGATAATCTTCCACATTGTACCAGGTATTGTTAAGCTCAACTTTACCTCTGGTGCAGTGAGTACTGAGATGGAGTCCGGAGAAGACTGCATAGTGGAGGTCAGTGCAGAAGTGGTAGCAGTTAATCTCTCTGCTGCTCTGATATCCGACAGCTGGTCTGACGTGGGCCTGGTGCCAGCAGTGTCTTTACAGGCTTTGTGGCAGAGATTATTTAAAGGAGATTAATCCCTCTAAACCCCTTATATTTTAATTATTTCTGTATGTATTTATAAAACCTGCAGTCTGCTAGTTTCAGGACACAACTGTCCAAGCCCTTATCTTTTAACCTGGTTTCCACAATCAGACAAGTATATTTCTGTCACCACAAAGGATATACCATTGATTTGATTTTCCTTGTTATTAAAATTGTTTTTATTTTGAGTTTTTTTGTTTTTGGTTTTTGGTTTCTGTATGATACTGCAACCGTTACTGTTTTTTAAAAGGATAACCAAACTTAATATGACTTATTTTAGAATATCTTGTAAAATACTGTTTTTTTTATTATATGATAGGAGTCTAAAGTTTTGGACATGTAATGTGAAAACCTCTGGGTTAAAACTAATATGCCTTTTGGAGTATGATTTTTTTAAAGATGGGTTAGTCAACATGGCTGCCATACTTTCCAGCATTGTCGGGTTACTTTGTGCCTGACTAGGGCATCCAAAACAATGATTTCTGTATGCCCAGCTTACGTTACTGAGAGCTATAAAATTTTGCCCCAAATTTAAGCATTCACACAGTATGAAGGAACAAAGAATTCCAAGAGCTTATGAAATACCTTCTGCAGGCATTAGAGCACCAAGTCTCTAGCCACTGCCAAAGTGCTGCCACGTTTTTGACGTGTAGGGAAGCAGTTATACTTCTTCACGCACACTATTACCTCTTCTTTCAGATACTGAGAAAAGGAAGACGGGAGATCATCCTCACTAAGGTCTTCCAGCCTCTAGGGAACCTCTAGTAGGACCTGTCTTGATTCAGAATGTGTTTGTGATATTTATGTCTTCTAAATGCTTGTTTTAGATCATTTTATCTTAGCATTTATCTAAGACTAACCTCTCTTAGTTGGATTCCTTCATGCTTACCCAAATGAACAATGACAACATATTTGGGGCAGGGATATGGAGGGATCTTGGTTAGCTAAAATAATAGTAGCTAATGTTTTATTATCCAAATTCAATGATAACTTTTGCTTGTGCTCTAGAAGTGGGAATTAGACATTAATATCTCAAAACTTGTTACAAGTTTAAGTCCTAACTCAGCTTTTCAGCTTGCTATAACATTTGGGGCAAGTCATTTAATCTTGCTGAACTTGAGTTTCCTTATTCATAAAATGGAGCTACTGATACCTACCCTACTTCAGGATGTTAGTTTCAAATAAATTGGCTTGTGAAAGTGTTCTATAAAATGATGTACAAATGTAAGTTTTTATTTTCTTAAAGAATAGCATGTCTGAATTAAGAAAGATCTGTGGGGGCCTAGGTAGTGTAGTTCTTTCATGCCATCCGTATCTTGTGAATGGTTTTTTAATTGGTGTTGAGCTTTTTCCTTGTCTCTTTCCAGACAACGGAATCATCTCTTCTCTGTAATTGTTAGTTTTCAAAAGTGTCTTTTAATGTAGTTAACAGAAGTATAACCATAAGGAATCAAATTATAATCTAATATATGATACTTAATATAAATAATCTATTTTCATTATATGATATATTCTCATATTTGAACTGATCTAAACTTTCTATATATACAATGTTAACATTTAAAATCATAAAAATATGTCAAATTCTATGTAAAGCTGGGGAAATCCATGGTTAGCAATTCTTATCTGACTTTAAGACAATTGAAATACACTTCAAAGTTTTAACAGAAGAGTGGCATGCTTAGGACAATGCTTGCAAAAGGAATGAAAGACCAGATAAATTATTAGGGAGGCTTTTGTGGGAGTTAGTGGATTAGGAGGTTTGGGCCTGGATAGAGTTCATTACTGTGAATAAAGAAAGAATCAGAAATATAGTACAGGAGAATTCAATCAATCTCACTTGATGAAAGATAATATAAGAAATAAAGAAAAGGAGTAGAAGTTGAATATGACTTCAAAGCCATGGGCAAAAAAATGAGTTCTGTTTTTGACATGGCTAATTTTAGGGGACTATATCATGACATCCTTGATGAAATGTCCTAAAGAAAAAGGAAAGTCAGTACAGGATATGCATGTACATAGAAATGTTTTCCGAAGAGAACAATAGCACAAAGAGAAGACTAAATCTTAATTTTAAGATTAGGATACTGAAAAATCTCCATATAAATATGAGATGAGATACACAAAGAAACCCATGAAATCCCAGTAATACTGAAGAGCATAAGCTTGGGAGCTAGAGACCTAATTTAAGTTCTGACTCTGTCTCTTATGACCTTAAACAGGTTACTTAACCTGACTAAGCTTCAGTTTCTTCATTTGTGAAATGAGTTAACTTAATATCTACTTCATAAGGTTGTTGGGTGGATTAAATAAAGGAGCACATCTAAATTGCCTAGTGCAATAAACAGCATTAGCCAATACCATCATTGTTTTTACTTGGGACTAACAAAAATCTGTCCTTTTTTTGTTACATTGGCAAGTAGTATACAGTATACAGAAAGGTATACAAAAATAAGATATTATTAAAGCTGCCTGAAAAACTGCATCTTCATCTTCTTTACTATTCAGAGAAGATGTCATATATATCTTTTTTATTCTATGAATTACCTATGAATTCTAATTCATAGGTAACTTGGAGGTGTTTTTGTTCTTATTTTTAAAAATTATATCAGAAATAAGACTTTTATTTGGTTCTTAGTTGTACAGCCTTACAAGAAGTTATTAAATTACAGAGGGGCTGAGAGGAGTGCTGCAGTAGGGAATAAACTACTGAAGCTAACATTTATTGACAGTTCCTTCCCCTTAATACAATCATTCATTCTTCTTAATAAACTCAGTCACTTATGCCAGAAAAATACCTCAAAATAGTTTTATCTGTGCATGGGTTTTGTTGCTTTTCTTTCCATAGGCTGTCCTACTTTATTGGGGCCCCAGAGAAAGCACCTTATTTAACATTTTTTTTTAGGAAACCCAGGAAAGAATTTAGTTAACAAGACGAATGTGGACAGTAAAAATTGAAGTAAAAATCTTTCCATGTTTTTAAACATTTAAAAAAATTACCGTAAAGGAGGAAGAAGGCTTGTTTGTGGGTGGTGATAAAATCACATTTGATAATATTTATAGGCAAATAGTTCTGAAGATATTATGGTATTCAACATTGTAGCTTTAGGGTAAATAGAGGGTTAACTCTCTGAGCTGTAGAAGCAGATTGTGTTTTCCTTTTGTGATGTGGGCTGACAAGACATCAGTATTCTATTCATCTGTTGGGAATTAGGCTGTTAATCCAATCAATGACTCTTGAGTGAGCTGTGGCCTACCTCCCCCACTGGGGAACAATCGGATCAAACTGCAGATTGTTTAAGAGCACAGTGCTGTCCTCATGTCAGGTGGAATTCTCAAATGTTCCCTGGTGAATTGGGGATAGGGAAAGCTGTCTTGGCCCATTTATCCTGCTCCTTAAATAACCAGGTATCTGCCTCATCCATACGAAAGCATTTGGCAGTAGTGACAACAGGAAAGCAATAGAAATCCATTAACTTTAACTCACAAAAGTGTGGGTGAAAGGAAGGAATGTTTTCAAACACCACAGAGCAACTTATATAAAAGTTTTTTCACTTTATTCATATATTTTTCCTACTCCTTAAACCCTTAAATCATTTTCTTTGCTGGGCTTTTTTTTTTTTTTTTTAACTGTTTTACGTCATTGAATGTTTTTAACCACTGCAAGTTTTTTTTGTATATTTACCCGGCCCTGCATATATTTTTGTAAGTCAGCAGGGTACAAATAAATTTTTAATATAGATTATGGGAACACTAATTAAATAAAATTTTAATTTTAAAATATCTTTCTCTGACAAATGCTAATTAAATAAAATTTTAATTTTAAAATATCTTTGAGCATACATAATTTTGACATCTTTTGCAGCCTAGCAAAATTTGATTTCTAATTAGTGATTTAATAGTCCATTAAGTACATTTGGAAATTATTATTGAACTGATTAGATAGATGCTCAGAGTTGCAGTTATCTTCTGTGAAATGCTGCCCCAAATTTTTCCTGTTAACCAGTAACGTGACATGGGGCTTAGAGTAAAATATCCAAAATAGCAAAGAGAAATTCTCAAGGAATGTACTTAACTATCCCAGTCTTAGTGAAGACAAGCTTAAAGAATAACTTTATTATTTTCTATCAATATTACATAAGAGTATTCCAAAAAGAATTTCTTAAAGGTGCCAAGTTTATCCATTCATTCTGTGAATATTTAGTGCCTACGTTTCTTTGTATTCAGACCTATTCTAGGCTTTGGAATTACCATAGTAAACAAGACAGACAAGGTCCGTGTCCTTATATACATTCTAGTGAGGAAAAATACCAGAAACAAGTAAATAAATAAGATAATATCAAGTAGGTGCTAAGAAATGAAGTGACTGGTTACTTTAAACAGTGATCCGGTAAGACTTCACTGAGAAGGGAACAATTAAGCCAAGACTTCAGTGAAGAGAAGTTGCTGTAAGTCATGCTGAAAATCCCTAAAAAGGAATGAGTTTGGTATACCAAGAACAAGCTACTTAAAATATGTACGCTATTGGCCAGGCCAATAATTTTCAGATCTGGTAAAGTATTTTCTTAGGAACTTTGTAAAAATAAAGTTACCTGAGCTTCCATCCTTGGAAATGCTGATTCAGCAGGGCTTCATGGGATGGAACCTGTGTATAAAGTGCCACGAACAGTATTGAAAAGGCTATCTGTAGCTAGTGTAGTTTCTTCACTTGAACACGTGACATATTTTATCCCCATCCATGCCTTTGCTCATGTTTTTTCTTTGCCTATAACGTTCACCCATATCCTTTCACAGGTATGTCCGTGTGCATCCTCTCACGCATACGTCCGTCCGCACCCTCTCAAATGCCATCCACTCTTTAAGGTCCCCTCTCAGTAGAAAGTACGGACTAGACTTGTAAAAAAGTATACTTGTATACTTTTTCCATATTCTTATGAAAAAAATTGAACCCACATCTAATAAAACCTATAAAAATGTATGTGATAATGATGTAAATGACATCAAAAGAAAGTAAGTCAACAAATCCAGACTCTGTAATGTTCCGCTGAACGACTGACTATATTTCTTGAACAAGTCAATGGTATTAAGAAAAAAAAGTGAGGGGGTCAGCTATAGATGGAAAATTACTTAAGAGATCTGACAACCAAATGTAATGTGTGGTTCTTGTTTGGATCCTCATTCCTACCAATCAACTATTAAAATTTTTTTTAAACATAATCAGGAAATCTTGGTATTGTGGTTCTATAAGTAAATTCCCATAGTTTAGAGTTTCATACTGAGATATGTGGGGGAAATGATATAATGTCAAGACTTTGCTTTAAAGTACTTTAGTAAGGAAAAAAAGGAATAAATGAAGTGGATAGCAAAGTCTTTATAGTTGTTGAATATGGGAGATGGTTATTTGGAAGTTCATATTCTCTATTTTTGTGTATGTGTAAAATTTTTCATATGAAGTGTTTAAAGGGCATGGCATTTTTATTTATATGAAGAAAGCATACGTATTTAAAGGTTGAGAAACAGAGTGCTGTACCATTTTGCCTTATGAAACTGATAAAGGATAATTATTCACACAATAAAAAGGTACTACTTTTTTCAAAAAGGATTTATCAATAAGTATTGTAATTCCCAGTGTATTTAAAGTATGACTTGATATGCCACCTGAATTTTCAGGAATAAATCTTTTGTAAAATGAGGAAAACCTCTAATTTTCCAGGACACCATTTCACAGTTTTAAATGCTGCGTTTCATTGAAGGAAGTCTGCCTAGTCATGAAGATTTCCCTAGAATATTTACATTTTTAGGAAAGTACTGATTATCTGGCCTCTTAATACAATGAAGTTTAAGACAACTTTTACCATAATGTTGAGTAGAACAGAGAAAAGGTATATGTGTGTCTTTGTGTGTATATAGGTAGGATGGGTATCAATTCAAGTTCTACAAGGAAAAAACTTTGGCCTGCTAGGAGGTCTAGAAACACAATAGCTGTATAGTTAAATATAAATAATTTTAAATGGAAATATAGATAATATTAAGTTTATTTTATCCTCCCAAACTGAAACTCTGTACCCACTAAATAATAACTCCCAATCGTGACCACTCCACCCTAGCTTCTGGGAACTACAGTGCTACTTTCTGTCTCTGTGTGTTTGACTACTCTCTTGTACCTCATATAAGTGGAATCATATCATATTTGTCCTTTCGTGCCTGGCTTATTAGCATGATGTCTTCAAGGGCTCTTAGGGCTCAATAATCTGAGTTTTATTACCAAATATATGTGTCCGTGTGTGTACATGTATATGTGGAGAAAAAAGGGCAATGTCATTCTAGTTGAATTAGTAAGGCTCATGAATATAATTACTATCATTGTTACTAGTAATACTTATTGTTATTATAATGACTTCTTTCCTGTTAAAGAACCTTCTCCCCTCCTCACCTCTGGCATCCAATGTTAACCTTGGGATATGTATTAATACCACTTCTATGTAGCATTCAAAACTGCAAGTGAAAACAAATGTTTTCACAGAAAATGTGTATTGATAATAACCATCTTAATAGGTGTGAAGTGGTATCTCATTACATTATCAGAAAAATTTAATTTCTGGCAGATAACTGACAGAACACCGAGATTAAATGGATACCTAACAAATAACGTAAGCCATAGAGTGATATAAAGATGTATAGATTGTGGGCAGAGTGCTGTGGCTCATGCCTGTAATCCCAGTGCTTTGGAGGCCAAGGCAGGAGGACCACTTGAGGCCAGGAGTTCAAGACCAGCCTGGGTAGAGAGACCTCATCTCTACAAAGAATAAAAAAATTAGCCGGTTGTGGTGGTATGTGTGTAGTCCTAGCTACTCAAGAAGCTGAGATGGGAGGATTGATTGAGCCCAGGAGTTTGAGGTTACAGTGAGCTATGTTTATGCAACAGAAGGAGACCCTGTCTCTTTAAAAACGAAAAAAGGAAAAAGATGTCTAGATTGAGAATAAACCTTTACATTATTTTCAGTTTTATATGGGAATACATACCTACAATGCATCTATATTATATTTCACTGAATCGTTTATCATGGTTAAGACACTAATTACTAGAAATTTGGCACATAGATTACGATAAGAATAAAGTCAGCGATACAAACATAAGATAAATAGCAACCATGAGATTATTAAACTCAAATATTTTTATTAAATACTCCATGACCTGGGTGCAGTAAGACACTAGGGGACACAAAAGAAATATAAACAATGGTCTGTGTCCTCGGGTCACTTACTGTTTAATTGAGACAGTAAGAAACTCACTAAATTACTAAAGAACAATTACAAGCCAGACTGTAATCAAATGCCATAATAAGGGATACTCTGAAAGTGCTTTGGGAGAGGAATGGGCGAAAAGGGGATAGTTTGTTAGGGGCCACACTAGTTAGAGACATCTTCAGTGGTGCATTGTGGCCCGTCCTGAGCTGTAAAGGCTGGGGGATGCTTGATGGATGCTGAGCCGAGGATAGGGATAGGTAGCAGAAACAGCTCAGGCAGACCACGGAAGCCATAAACACTCAGATTAAGGAATGTGGATGTGTGTGTGTTTATAAAATGAGTAATATAAAGAATTTTTTAGAGTGATTAATCTAGCGACAGTATACTGTTACTAGGGAGAAAAAGCAATACCAGTGAAGGAATACCAGTGAAGACACCATTCTGTGAATTCTGATTATCGACGTGGGAATTGATCTGTATTTGGGTAGCAACAATGGAAAATATGGATTGATTTCCCAGATACTTGAACTAGGGTCTCTTAACAGACTGAGTTAAGGAATAGTAGGAAGAAACATTAAAATTAGGAGTCCCTGAAGAGGACTGAAACATCTTTTTTTTTGTTTGTTTGAGACAAATGCTCTGTCGCCCTGGGTAGAGTGAAGTGGCGCCATCATAACTCACTGCAACCTCAAACTCTGGGCTCAAGTAATCCTCTCGCCTTGCTTCGACACCTGACTAATTTTTCTATTTTTAGGAGAGATGGGGTCTGCTCTTGCTCAGGCTGGTCTTAAACTCCTGAGCTCAAGCAATCCTCCCACCTCGGCTGCCCAGAGTGCTAGGATTACAGGCGTGAGCCACCACTGCCTGCCAATTGAAACATCTTTAGTTGCTCTATTATTATAGCCTGGTTGATTATATCATAATTATGCAATTGTTGCAGGGAAGGAATGAGGAGAATACAAATTTTAAAAAATTTTATGTGATTTTAGGATACCTTAAAGACTTCAGGACTTCAGAAATAAAAATCAGTTTTACAGTAGCAGAGGAAGAACTGAAGAGAATTTGAAACATTAATAAAACTTCGTGAGAGATAAAAAGAGTAGCTAACATAATAGGAAGTGATTTTATTTCAAGAGAAATCAAGATTAAAGAGAAAGGCTCAGTAGTGAAGGAGGGTATATGAACCTAACAAAGCCTATCATTAACAGAAAAATTAAACCCATTTTTAAATGCCGACTTCATAAGAAGAAATGAATTAACGAAAATTAGATAAAAGATAAAAAGTTGTTAAACAGAAGTGATTCTGCTCTTGCAACAGCCTAAAGCAAGCAAAAAACTCACGAAAAATTTTGCCTCTCCACCTATAAATGATATAAATAACATTCTTAGTGAATACAAGTAAATACATTTTTAATCCCTAATGACATTTTATTCTATTAACTTGAGAAACAAATTATAAGAGCAAAAAGAAAGTTTATTTGGATTTTATTTGTTAATATATTGTCCAATAAGTCTATCAGAAGTGTTGAGTAAAAGCAGTAGAATAAACGTATAAAATAAATGTTTAGAGGGCTGTGGAGCATAGCTGAGGAAAAATAAGCAACATTTGTATTATATATCAAAAAATGAATTATATTGTTTAAAAATTGATAGCTTTTTTGACTGGATTTTTTAATTAGTGGGAGGGGCAGGCTTACAATTTCTCTCTCCCGTTTATCTTGTGCTATCTTATTCAGCGTTCACAGTGACACCCACCAGTCGTGGTCTGTGAAACCCCTCAACCCCGGCTACATTCATTTATATTCCATTTTAACTTACTTGCACACTAATGTCTTGGACCTTGCTTCCTGTCAAGAGCTCAAATTCTGAAATTTCTCCAGGTCATTAAATGAGCATCTCCCATTGTCTTAGTACTCCTAATCCTACACTTCTTCCTGACTTAACATGCCTCCCAACTCAACCTGAACCCCAGGATTAATCATTTCAATTCACTTTTTGTCAAGACACCCATAGTCCAGAGCTCTTTCCATTTTTTCATTTTGATGTATTTGCTAGGAAAAGAGATATTTCTTTCTCTCAGAGATAACTGCTGCCTCCTTCATTATCATCAAGGTTTTATTTTTAATTTACCCCCCCAAAAAACATTAAAAAATAATTAGACCTTAGCATATTAATACCCTCATCCTTTCTTTCATTATTTTTCCTTTTGTGCATTTATTCATTCAACAAATATTTACTGCTTGCCTATAATACAACAGGTACTACAAATTTTCATATTTGTAAATAGATAGTACTTCTTTATACATGTGCAGTATTTGAAGATGCAAATGCCTAAGAGAGATAGTCTTTAAAAGTTATTAATCAGGCCATCTAGAAATCCTTACAGACTCTTTATATATGCCTACTAATCAGTCATCCATCTAAGCTTGAGAACTTTCAGGGATAGGAAATTCAAGGAATATTAAGGTAGCCTTTTTATGTTTGAAAAGATCTTCCTGTTAGAAAATTAAGTATCTGAGTCCCTGTAATTTTCTCACACCCTTCCTAATTCCTAAATGTGTAGCTATGTAAGCAAACTTAATTCTTCTGTTTTCAGATATTTTCTCTTTCATTCTAACATGATGTAATTTGAAGTCACTTTACCAGCTAAAGCCTGTTGCAGGTTCTTTATATATACCTTTCAAAGTATCCTTCACCCAGAGCTCATTACTACTAACACTGTAGGAATCATCTGACCCAAGCAGAAAATAGCACTGTATTAGATTTTTATTGATGCACAACAAATTGCCACAAATTAAGCAGCTTAAAACAGCACACATCTATTTTCTCACAGTCTCCATGGGTCAGGAGTTATGGCGTGGCTTATCTGGGTCCTCTGCTGAAGACCTTTTAAGTCTATGTTCTCATCTGGATTTTGAAGTTCTCTTCCAGTTTCATTGTGAATACTGGCAGAATTCAGTTACTTGTGGTTTTAGAACTGAAGCCCTCACTCCTAGAGACTCATCCTTCTCCCTAGGTAGTTCACGATATGGCCAACATGGCATTTGCTTCTTTAAGTCCGACTCTTTCCATTCCACCTCTTCCCTCTGTCACAGAAGTGGTATCCCATCATATTTACAGGTCCCACCTACACTCGAGGCAAGGAGATTATACAAGGCCATGGGTTATTGGGGGTCACCTTAGAATTCCACATACCACAAGACTATCACTTTCCTCATTCTAACAATATCTAACTATTAATACATTTCTGAAATTTAATTTGTTTTTGAGTAGCTACATCAAAACTCACTAAGCTCACTCTCTACTAAAGCCCCTGAGGCTTCTATTTATGTTTCTCCTAAGATATGTACTCGACAATGTAGTTTGTGACTGCTTGGTCCACGGTACAGGATCTTCTGTTTATCTCTGTAAATTTCATCTTGTTAGATTCAACTCATCTAGCCTGTCAACGCTTGATACCTGTATCTGTCATCCAGTATACATACCATATCTCTCAACCTTGATTGGATTTCTAAAATTTTAGCCCCAGAATTCCAGATTTCCAGCACATATGCTAGTTTTCAGAGAGCTGCTACAAGCCAGACTTTGCTACATTGTAAATCAATGTAACTTGAAATTTTCAAGGTTTTTAATTTTTTCGTTATAAAGGTAGTACCTGCTCATGATAGAAAATATTAGGATATACAGAAAAGTAAAAAGAAGACAAAAACCCAATAGACTTATACCTACTATTTACACTGCAGTGGGTTTTTTTTTTAGGAGACAGGATCTTGCTCTGTCAACCAGGCTGGAGTACAAGGACACAGTCATAGCTCACTGCAGCCTCAAACTCCTAGGCTCAGAGCCATCCTCCTGCCTCAGTCTCCTTAGTAGCTGGGATTACAGACGCAAACCACCAAGCCTGGATACATTGTAGTGGATTTCTTAAAGCATGTTTTCAATATATAATGTTTTTTGGTTTCTTTCCTTGCTT
>NW_012148620.1:815137-816769 GCF_000956105.1 Propithecus coquereli
ATATCCATAAATATTCTTATGTAACATAATTTCTGATGGCTACCTAGTATGATATATTAATAATATACATGTAGTATAACATACTTGTAGCCATCCCACTGTTTAGATATATAGGTTGTTTCTATTTTGCGATACATAAGCTAGATTATAAACTCCATGAAGGCAAAGACTGTAACTTGGCTTATCACCGTGTCCTTGGAATATAGTAGGCCTTCAGAAAGCAGGTGTTTAAATGAATTCTACCCTTTTGTACCTCTATCCGTGCAGCTAACCATGGCTGGAGACGTACACAACCATGCTCACTTCAAGTTCATAACTCCTAATCTCACACGGGCCCTCAGTGCTGCCCGGCAGTCACACTGTATTTCCCTACTCTGTTAGCTCTCCTACTCTGTTGGATGATTCTTTCATATGGTCTCTTCTCAAAATTCAAACATCTCCTTCCTCATGCTCATTCTTTGCTGATGACTTTCCTTCCCATTTAACTGAGGAAACAGGAAACATTAAGAAAGAATTTATACAAGTTCTCACTACCATATCTACCTACCTACCTGTATCTGTGTTTTTATAGTTCACCTTCCCTCCTATTAGTGTGTGTGAACTCTCTGTGCTCCTAGCTAAGACCAGCCCCTCTGCTTGTGTACTATATTCCATCCTACTCAAGGATCTTACTCCATGTATTGTCCTCTTTTTGCATCATCAGTTTTCTCTCTCTTCTGTATAGGTTCCACCAGGAAACGAATATGCTGTTATCTTTCCACCCCATTTAACTATCCAACTAATGCCACATTTCTCTCCTCCTCTTTACAACAAAATTCCATGAAAAAGTTGTTTATACTCTAATTCCTCCTTTCGCGTTACCTCTTGAACCCACTTGAATCAGATGTTCACTTCCACCATTCTTCCTGTTCTTGTCAGGAAAACCAATGACTTTCACTTTGCTAAATCCAGTGACCACTTCTTAGTCTTTACCATATCTGACCTTTCAGCAGCATTTGGCACAGTTGATCACCTCTTCTTGAATCACTTTATTCTGTTATGTTCTAGGACGTTACACTCATCTGGTTTTCCTACTATCTTACTGGCTTTCTTAGTCCCTTTTGCTCATTCCTCTTCAGTCATTCTTTCTCTGACCCTTTCACTTGCTCCTTTTTCTGACTGCTTATCTTGGAATGCCCCAGCACTCAATCCTTGGATCTCTTCTTTCCTCCATGCACAAACCTCTGGTGATCTCAGCCACTCTCTGGGCTTCAAATGTATGCTCGCAAATCTCAATTTTGTATTTCCAGCCATACCTCTCTTCTAAAATATCTAACTGCCTATTTGACATCCCAAACTTAACATGTCCAAAACCAAACTCCTGGTCTTACTCATAAAACCTTCTTCTCTCTAAGTCTTTTCTCTGTCTTAGTTAATGGCAATTGTGTCCATGTTACTCTGGCCAAATTCTTGGTGGATTCCTTCTCTATCAGCAAATCGTGTTCCTTCTACGATCCACTGTCCAGGATCTGACCACTTTTCACCTTGCCTTCTGCTGGCACTTTGGTCCAAGTCCCCATGATTTTTTACCTGGATTGTTGAAACAGCTTCCTATCTGGTCCTCTTGCTTCCCTTCCATCTGGTTTTTTTTTT
>NW_012148620.1:816819-819560 GCF_000956105.1 Propithecus coquereli
TTTATTTTTAACTGTTTTTCTATAAAATACTTTTTCTAAAATATATTGTATACTTCATTGCTTACTTCTTAAATCATTGTACTATACCATGGGTATTTATATAATAGATGGTGTGAGACATAAGGCTAAAACTTCTCTTTCTCTCTTGAGATTGCTAAAATCTACTGGTTGGCATGCAGCCCAGTTCTCTTTATGGCTAGCTATTCTCCATGGTCTAAAATGTCTGCAACTTGCCACTTCTGTCACAGCTTCTAATTTCTGCTGGCTGCTACTATTTGTTATTTATTGTTTCCAAATAAATAATAAACCTATAAGGAACACAGATGAATGACAAAATAATATAGAAAGTTTAATAACCCAGATTCTCAAATAAGAAAAGGAAAAATGTACCCATAATCCTCCCAAATGATTCTTTACCATAACCTGTAGAATGGTAGCACACTGTGGAAACTCCCTCCCATTTGGCTGCTCCATTCCTTCTAATTACCGTTAGGCTCTGCTGGCCCTCTTATCCATTTCTGCTCTTTATTCCTTGCTTGTTTTTAACCTTTTATTTTCCATGTCTCTGCTGCCTCCTGTTATGTCTCATATTTCATAGGCTAAGATTGGCTTTTCATTGCTTTCTCAAACCAGCTAAAAGAATCCTTCTATACAGTGAGCCAACTAGTTACAACATGTCTAATATAGTCCTTATCAACATTTTCCCCCTATACTCTGGGCCCTATTCCTGGTACTAGAAAATGCCAAAAATCAAGAAAATCAACTATGTTTAGTTGTCTGGCAGTAGTTTATTTTTCTTTACTGTCATTTAACTTTTACTACATGCAAAGTTTTGTGCTAGATAAAAGGGATGAAAGAAATAAAGTTAAATTATGCCATGGTCCTTACCTTCAAAGGAGCAGAAGAACACAGACATATTTATTAATAATATGGTAAAAGACGAAGGGGGTGGTAGGAGAGAGAAAGTTTTAAGTAAGGAATGTTAAGCCTCAAGGTTCTGCTTAGTTATAAAAAAGAGTAGCTGTTTTTGAACCCAATCTCAGAGGAGTGGGTGATAGTTTAAAGTCCTGTAAGAGTCAGAACAAAGAGGAACAGGCCAAATGGAATGGGATTTCCATGATACACTGCCATTCTAAAGGTTATGGTAAAGAATCATTTGGAACGATTATGGGTACATTTTTCCTTTTCTTATTTGAGAGTCTGGATCTTTTTCTATATTTTGTCATTCATTTATTTTCTATATAGGTTTATTATTTATTTGGAAACAAAAAGGATATGGAAGTATAGTGTAGGGATTGCACATTTTTATGCTTTTGTAGTTTGGAATTTACGCATAGTGAATTTTTCTATATTTTAACTCTATTATGTTATTTTGTTTATTTTTAATTCAACTGGGTATTTTTATTTTACCCTAATGTATAATACCTTATAAAGATTTCAAGCATATGACCAGTTTTAATTTATTAGAATAGTTTTTGCTGCAGTTTGTAACAACTTCATATTTATTAAATTCGAACATTTCCTTTAAGCTAAAACAGAAAGGAAAAGCATAAATAATCATGACAAACAACCCTCTTCTGGTGTGGTCATTTGAAATGAAACAACCAAAAATTTAATCAATTTAAATCTAGAAAAATTAGCCAATATAAGTTGTAAAGCAGATGAGTAAAAGCTTTCACTTACTCATTCTTGACATTCAATTCCATTTATTCTTTGTAATATATTTTAAAACCGAATGTCTGTAAAGACTAAGGTTTTGGTTCCTATACCCTATTCTGAGGTTACCAAGAGAAAATGTTTGAAGCCATTCTCATGCTTTAATACAAATTCCATTTTAACACACAAAGAGGAATAACAGAGGTAAATATTTTATAGTTGTATACAAGATGATGTGTTTTATTAAAGCATCATGATTATAGTAGTAAGCATATTATAATAGTTGATTTAAAATAATAATGATTAAAACTGAAACAGGCTTTATATTAGTCATAATCATTCCAAATAAATATATATTCATTGATTGAACATTTCTTGAGTGCCCATTATGTGCTAGGCATACAAACGATGAATAAGAGAAGAATAACTTACATTTGGGTCCCTAAATACTACAATTGGATTAAAGTAATTTAAAATAATTGTCTTTTCTTTGTTTCACTCAAATAGCTATTCTTTAAACATACCAAGGTGCTTAGACATACAAGCAATTCAGAGTTGAAGAAAATTCTTAACTTCTTTTTTAAAAACTATTCCTTTCTCTACTACTCTAGGAAGACAGAAAAGATAATAGAATTAGAGGACAGCCTGGTTGGTTTCCTGTCTTTCTATTCCCCACTTACCAATCAATTCTGTGATTGGAGTCATGGTTCTTACGTTCATGTTCCTGCTATAATTGATTTCTAGGTGGACATGCCCTAAATTGAAAGATCAAAAATCTCAATATTTCACATTAAACAGTAGAACACTTCAGCCCACTGTATCTCAACACAAAAGCCTCAAATTAGACATGGCGATCTGAGGAACATAGCAAACAAGAAATGAATTGGGAATTGGTAGGTAAGCCTATCATGCTTGTAAAGAGCTGTTTATCACTAACCATGATTTTAATTGGTTTGGTGAGTTTTTCTTGGGGACAGCTAAATAATAATTAAATCACTGAATAATAAGATTGTAAGCACATAGATGATATTCAAATTTAGAGAGTACAAATAACTTTATTCTTTATTTTTCTTATTACAAAATTA
>NW_012148620.1:821675-835440 GCF_000956105.1 Propithecus coquereli
AGAGACAGGGTCTCGCTCTTGCTCAGGCTGGTCTCGAACTCCTGAGCTCAAACAATCCGCCCGCCTCGGCCTCCCAAAGTGCTAGGATTACAGGCGTGACCCACTGCTCCAGGCCCCTTCCATCTGTTTTCAGCCTAGCAGCCAGGGGTTGATCCTCTCAACCCCTAAGTGAAGTCAAGCTCTACTCCTCTCTTCAGAACCCTCCAGTGGCCTCCCATTGAATTAAAAATAAAAGCCAAAATCCTTATAGTAGCTTACAAGGCCCTATGCCATCTGGCCGTCTATTACCTCCCTCACCTCATCTCCTATTACTGATCTGACTTGGTTTCACTGCTTCAGTCACACACTGGGCTCCTTTCAGTTCCTCAGACGTGCTGGGCACATAACATCAGTTTCTTTGCACTTGCTCATCTTACTCCCTCTATTACTTTTCCCCCAGATGTTCGTACAACTTATTCCCTTACCATCTTCAGTTTTTTTCCCCAGTAATCTCGGTAAAGCCTACCCTCACTACCTTAAGTTGATACCCATTCTACCTTGCCTCCCAGTGTTCCCTATTCTTCCTTCCTGCTTTATTTTTCTCTGTAGCACTTATCATCATCTAACATACTATATATTTTACTTTATTTACTGTATTCCCTCCTCCCCCCGCCGTTAGTGCAGAGACTTTTGTCATGTTTTATTTACTGCATTTAAAACAGTGCCTAGCACATAGTAGATACTCGGTAAATATTTTTCGAATGAATCAATTTAAGCAGCAAGCATCCTTACAGATATAAATTTGTATAAATCCATGATTCATTTATTTATTCACTCAGTAAACTTTTTTTCATTCAGGGGATCCATGAGGTCAGAACTGTTTCATAATAACTCTAAGACATTATTTGCCGTTTTTCATACTTACTCACTCATGAACATGCTGCAGCATATTCCAAAGCCCATATCACATGTGATATCACAACAGATTTAATGCACAACTAGGTATGAATATCCAATTACTTTTCTGTTTAGCCAGACATCAAAGAAATTTATAGAAATGTAGAACAATGCCATTCTTCTCTTCTTTTTTTTCTCTTGGAAAATATATTTATTTTCATTTCAAAAATGATATTCCTTATAGAAACATGTAATGGTTTTTAAATTTTTTGGCTTTAATTTCTAATATGGTAAATATTGATAGATTTAAACCACGTAAACCAAAGCTCTTTGAGATTCTCAGTAATTTTGAAGAGTTACTATAAAGGGGCCCTAAGACCAAAAAGTTTAAGAACAGCTGTCCTAGGCCATGCATGATAAGCATTTTTGAACTTTATTCTAAGAGCAATGGGAAGCCATTGAAGGGTTTTAAAGCAAGCTAGTGATATGACCTGGCTTAACTTTTGAGAAGTTCACTCTAACTGCTATCTGAAGAATAGATTGGACTGGGTCAGCAGCAGGAAGGGGAGAGGAACAAATATGAAGTTACTGCGTTTGTCCAGGTAGGAAATGATGGAGGTTTGTACTGAGGCGGGGTATTATTTCCTAGGACTTCCGTAACAAAGTGCCACTAACTAAGTGGCTTAAAACCACAGAAACTTATTGTTGGCAGGGTCATTTTCCCTCTGAAACCTGTAAGGGGGAATCCTTCTTTGTCTCTTCTAGCTTCTGGCGTTTGCTAGCAATTCTTGGCATTCCTTGGTTTGTGGATGCATCGCTCCAAATCTATTTCCAAGTAAGGTCCCATTCTGAGGTTCTGGAAGTTAGAACTTTAACATATCTTTTTGAGGGATACAATTCAATTCATAACAGGTGATAACAATAAGGACAAAGAGAAATGGGTGTTTAAACATATATTTTGGAAGATACTCCCGATAGGAGTTGCTTATGGATTAGATATAGAGGATGAGAAAAAGAGAATTCAAGGATGGAGCTCATATTCTGCCTTGAGCAGCTAGGTAAACAGTAGAGCCAAATCTATTAACATGGAGACATGAGAGTGGGACCATTTTTCTTGTGGGATAAATTTCCAGAAGTGGAATTGTGAAGCCCCTATTTCCTTAAGTATCCTCATGCTTCTATTCTTTCAGATATGCTATAGCATTATTAGTATTGTCTCAGTATCATTCTGTCAGATCCCCCTGATTTAAACAATCAGTGTAGTAAAATAATAAAGCACAATTCACTTAGATATACAAACCAGAAAAGGAACAAGGAACACATACTGTGGGAGAAATTTATTTATTTATTTGTTTGTTTGTTTTTAAATTTTTTTTGACGGGGGGCACAGTTCGCACTCTGTAGCCCAGGCTGGAGTGCAGTGGCGCAATCATAGCTCACTGCAACTTTGAACTCCTGGGCTCAAGCGATCCTCCTGCTTCAGCCTCCGGAGTTGCTGGAACTATAGGCGCACACCACCATGCCTGGCTAATTTTTTTAATTTTTTGTAGAGATGGGATCTCACTGTGTTGCTCAGGCTAGTCTTGAACTCCTGGCCTCAAGTGGCCCTCCAGCCTCGGCCTCCCAAAAAGCTGGGATTACAGGCATGAACAGCCAAAATTCTTAAGTCAAAGTGAGACAGACAGTAAGAGTTGGCAAAATCCTATGATGTCCCAAAAGTATTTACTTCTATATGGAAATTCTATTTAAGTTTAATAACATGCTATAAAATTGACTACACTTTCCCCTGCTGAAAGAAAATCTGACCTTAGATAAAAATGTCTAAGTTCCCTGGTAACATCATGAAGTTAAGGATGTCAGTTATATTACTAAGTAACATTACTTATGATAAAAAATGACCACTTGATTCATAAATTAATCTGGACTGGAAGGAACTGCAGAAGAATGATAAATACCTGATGGGGACACTGCACTTGGGAATGCCCTGAGTTTCCTGTAATTGATATATCCCTTATGTGACCCTAGAAGCCACGGTTACAAGAAATAATAGCACCAGTAAAGCAGCAGGGCTTCTAAGCCAAGGTAGACCATACATCCACTGATAGAGATCTCACACCTGAGCTATATCTCCCAAAGAGAAGATAGCAATAAACCCTTCATGTTTTCCTGTCGTGGAAGGTGCACTGTCTACACATGCATTCTGTATTAGGACTCTTGTTTGCAGGTGACAAAAAGATCATGTTTGTCTGGGGAATATTTTGTTTTTGTTGGCTTGCCTAACAAAAAAAGGCAGGTGTATAGTTGAAATGACAAAAATGTGAGACCCTAATTCTCTCTCCATCTCTGACCACTACTTTTTTCTCTTTGAATACTTTATTCTCTCCTATTGCAGACCGATTTTCTTCAGGAAGTGGAGAACATTGCCGTTTGCCATTTTTGGCTCATACCCTTTTCTTTTTCTTTTTCTTTCTTTTATATTTCAGTAAAATATACATGAAATTTGCCATTTTAACCATTTTTAAATGTACAGTTCAGTGGCATGAAATATATTTACATTGCTGAGCAATTATCCCTACCATCTATCTCCAGAAGTTTTTCACCATCCCAAACTGAAACTTTGTACCCATTAAATACTAATTCCCCATGCTTCCGTCCCCCAGCCCCTGGTACCCACTGTTCTACTTTCTGTCTCTATGGATTTGACTATTCTTGTTACCTCATATAAGTGGAATCATACAGTATTTGTCCTTTTGTGTGTCTAGCTTATTTCACTACACCCTTACCTTTTAATCAGAGAGGAAAGAACCTTCTCTGCACATGCTTCCATCCCTTAGCTCCATTTTGAAAAATTCTGAGAGAAAACTTTAATGGGCATGGCTTGAGTAACATGCTTACTTTCAGACAGAGAAGATGATGGGTGTATGATTTGCTCAGTTGGGTTACATGGCCATCTTAGTGTCTTCTGCAATTTTCTGTGTAAACATACCTTCTCACAGAGTCCTTCCCTGTCCTCTGTTTCTGAGATAGCACCCCACATCACTCTAGTCTCTTACTCTGCTTTATTTTTTTCCAGAATACTCATCACTGTCTATTATTAAATATATTTATTTGCTTATTGCTTCCCCAACCACTAGAATATAAGATTTATAACACCAGGGACTTTCTCTGTTTTGTTCATCTCTGTGTTTCTAGTGCCTAGAAGAGTGACTGGGACATAATAGGAACTCAGTAACTACTTTTAATTAATTAATCAGAAATTGGGCTGGAGATACAGATTTAGTATTCATTGGTAAAAGTGATTAAAAGAAATTAATTATTCTTTCTTCTGCCTCCCTAGTGAAGATAAATAATTAGAAATCAAAAGGAACTGAACTTTCAGTATATATGAACACAGTGATTAAACATGAAAGTTATGCACAAATACCAAGAGAATTATACTTCCTAAAGATGGATAATTGTGGAAAATGTAACCTTGCATGATGGATGAAATTGCAGTAGATTAAGGCCTTTCTGAAGTTGCTTTTTATTGCTGGACATTCACATTTAAACTGTAACTATGAATATATAAATGTATCAGGTGTGTGCATGTTGTATGTATATACACATACATACCTATTAACATTGGAAGCTGGCAAAGTAGATGCGAATCTTAAGCCATAATGGTCAGTACTGTTCTTTCTAACTTGTCCTTAACTATAGCCAAGCAAGACAAAATACTCTGGAGCACAACTTCACATTGTCATGCTGCTCTGCATGAGAATCACTCAGATCTTGTTCACTGTGGCTGCCTCAGCTCTCTTCCCCTACCTGTCCTTAATTTCAAGGGAAGGACGACAAGTCAAAGAATAGCAAGGCAGGGGCTGTATCTAAAAAGACAAGAAAAATGTGGGCAAAATGATCTCTTGTGCTTCTTGACTTTTTGGTGCTTGCTTTCTTTTACTTTCCTTAGAGTATATATTAGCCTTTTGATGCTTATTGGACATACTGTTGCACCTCAGCCAAATGTAGCCCCGCCCCCAAAATGACTTATTTCTTATCTCCTCTCACCCGTCCAGACACACCTCACCTCCAAGTCCAATCAGAACTTTCATACCCTAGCAGGAAAACAAACTACATTGCCTCAAGCTCATCTCCCTGCCATGAATTTTTCTTACTGCCTATCTGAACCAGAAAATAAGTTCCTTGTGGCAACTTCTTGCTTTTCTTCCTAGACGATTAAATAGGGAGACCCATGACCAAAAAGTTCTGGAGCCAACCCCCACCCCTAAATTCAACTTTTAGGAAGTAGGAAAGGCAGATTTGGGGTACCAAGAATAGTTTGGCTAATCATAATATCACCCTCTCCAAGTTATTCATAATAATAGTTTGACATTTATTCTTTTTTTTTTGAGACAGAGTCTCACTCTTTTGCCCGGGCTAGAGTGAGTGCTGTGGCGTCAGCCTAGCTCACAGCAACCTCAAACTCCTGGGCTCAAGCAATCCTCCTGCCTCAGCCTCCCAAGTAGCTGGGACCACAGGCACGTGCCACCATGCCCGGCTAATTTTTTCTACATATATTTTTAGCTGTCCAATTAATTTCTTTCCATTTTTTGGTAGAGACGGGGTCTCGCTCTTGCTCAGGCTGGTCTCGAACTCCTGAGCTCAAACAATCCGCCCGCCTCGGCCTCCCAGGGTGCTAGGATTACAGGCGTGAGCCACCGCGCCCGGCCAACATTTATTCTTAATTACCAGGGGCATAATAATGGTCATGCATATTACAAAGTGCCTATCAAATTAATTACTAAGTTCTACTTTTCACCTATGTCCTTTTTCTGATTATTTGTTACTCACGTAGTATGATCAGCTGCTCTCAATTTAAGAGGTAGCATTGCTAAAAAAGTACTCAACTCTGCTATAATTAGTATATATAGTTACAATATCTTGGGTTTTAAAAGAAAAAATTAACTGAAATGTTGCAGTTTCCTGAGTAATCTATGGGAAGCCTCGGCTTTCTTAGCAACTTCTGGGAATCACATTTCTTTATGATATTTGATTTGGTTAGGAAACCTAATGTTATTAGCCTGGAATTTGTGAGTCTTTGAAAGGGGATGAAAAAGCTGCCCAGTCTTTCTATGAATCACAGACTTGCTAGATGGATTTGGAGACAAACTTAGGAAAAACCCGTTCAATACTGACCAAAACAAATGATATACAGTGTCATCACAGTACTAATAACCATTATGGCTTAAGACTCACATCTACTTTGCCAGCTTCCAATGTTAATAGGTATATATGTGTATATACATACAACATGTACACACCTGATACATTTATGTACTCATTTATATATTTTCTGCTACTAATTGGGTAACCGAACTGCCACATTTTAAGGGATTCCCTTTGGTTTATTATCTGCAAATACCTGGTTATCCTCTACTGCAGCTGCTACAATGTACAGGCTATCATTCTTCCATTCTTCAAGATGGTTGATCAAAAGTTACTGCGAGGCTCAAAAAACTGATTTCTTCTTTTCCTGTGTCTGATAAACCTATGGAACTTTGGTATATCAGATATATTTGCTGTGGTTTATGTACTTTCATACTTTTGCAATTACTTAGACTTCTAAAATGTATTTTTTTTCTTTTATAGGACAATGAAGGTCAAACAGCTCTACATTATGGTAAGATGTTTCTAAATTATTAAATATAATGTTTGAACATTTTGTCTGTTAGCTTATCTCAACTTTGTCCATCCCTATATAGTGCTTAGAAAAGTACCCAGCAGCTAGCAGAGACACAATAACTTTTTGTTTACAAAATAAGATTAATAACCTAGAAAGTTAGAGATATATTAAAATTCTTATGGTCACATTCATAGTAAATTAAACATTTGTATTCTATCAGCAGAAATGGAACCTCCTCCAACCCCCTTTATTTCATTCTTGGTACTGTCAGTGACAAGTGAGAGGCTAATCATTGTCACTGTAGAATCTAACATCTCTCCTACAAAAAATACTTTCTTGACATAATTGAAGTAAAGAAAATAAACCTTATTTTTAAACTCATTTCCCCCACTAACTTGTTAGCTTAGTTAAGTAATCTTTACTTAAGTAATCTGTAAAATGTGGAAAAATAATTCACAAAATGGAAATAATAAGAAGGCTCTTAGAGAGCTACTTGGTAAATTCAGTGAGAGAAAAGATATTAAAGTATTTTATAAACTGCAAAGTACTAGTAAATAAAATTAAAATATTCTGTTTGAGTGTGAATATGGTTGAATAAAAGACAGCCATCAATATTTAAACCAGATTATGGATCAACCACATTCAAACCTTTCAGGAGGGAATGCATTAGGCTGTTTTGCCAGTTTGGGCAGTCCTGGACTGCCGTTAGTAACAAGTGGCTCAGATGGCCCTGGACACTTTTTTCTACTGCTCAGCATTTTCTTAGATATCAGAAACCTTGCTGGGTTATCTAGGAGTCTAAACTACTGGACTAGATATTATGCTATCTGTATATATATTAGCCTAATAGTGAAGATTGAAATGTCTGTCACCAAATGCCTGCCCCAACTCACTTATGAGTTTAGCTAGTATGACCTAAGTACCAAAACCAGCAGGAAAAAGGAAATCGTGAACTTTTGAAAATAGATGCAAAATTCCTAAATAAAATGTAAGCAAATAAAATCTGTCAATATTTTTAAAAGAAAGATGTGTCATGACCAAGTTGGGTTTACCCTAGGAATTCAAGGATGATTTAACATTACTACATTTATTAATGTAATTTTCTACATTAGCAAATTAGGTGAAAAACCATGATTGAATCAAATGCAGAAAAAGCATTTGAGAACATTCAACATTCATTTTAAGAAACAATATAGAAGAGTGTTTAAGATTTTGTGCTCTTAAGCCAGACTTTTTATTCTAGAATTCTAGTTCTACTACTAGCCTTAGACAAATTATTTATGCATTATATCTCAGTTTACTCATGATAAAATAGGAATACCCTCAGAGATTTGTTATGAGAATATGAGTTAATCCATGTAAAGTGCTTAAAACAATGTCAGACACCTAGTATGTACTCAATAAATATTAGATAATTTTTTAATGATAAAAGCTCCTAAACTAGGAATGGAAGGAAACTTCTATGATCTGATTGAATTGTATGTTGAAAACCCAGAGCAGACATCATTATTAAAGATGGAAGATTTGAAGCATTTCCTTAAAAATCAGAAACAAGAAAAGGATGTGTACCATAATATTTCTCTTTAATATTGCATTGGAATTCTAGACTACACACACACAAAAAAAACCAACAACAAAAGAAATAAAAGTTGCATGAGATGGATAAAAAGAAGCAAAACCATCATCATTCTCAAACAATACAATTAGCTACGTAGAAATCCAAAAGGCTCTATAGTCACATTGTTAAATCTAATAATGCAATTTAGCAAGGATGCTGAATGCATCAATTTTTAAAACTTCATTCTAAACATTAGTATAAAAAAGATAGAAAATTTAAAAATTTTTTTAAATATTTACAATAGCAACTAAATCCTAAGACTCAGCCTAACAAAAGATATGTAAATTTTTCATAGAAAAAAATATTATTTTTTAAAAGACATTTATTAAAGACATAAATAGAAGGACATAAATAATAGTCCATGTTCCTAAATGGGAAGACTCGATGCTATAAGGATCATTTCTTCCGAAGCCAAACTACAAATTCAGACAATTTTTATAAGAATCCCAGCAGGTATTTTGTGGAATTTAACAAGCTTGTCCTAAAATTCATGTGGAAGAAAAAAGAGCCAAGAATACCTAAGGCAATTTGAAGAAAAACAAGAGAGACTTATTCTTCCAAATATTAAGATGTTATTTTAAAGCTATAATAATGAAGGCAGAGATGGATTTCCAGCATGACAGTGTAAGAAGCTACACTGACCTGCTTCTCTGTGAAACTGGTGAAAAATATTTTTGAAAATACAGACATTTGGGCTAGGCGCAGTGGCTCATGCCTGTAATCCCAGCACTTTGGGAGCCCAAGGCAGGAGGATTGCTTGAGACCAGGAGTTTGAGACCAGCCTGGGCAATATAGTGAGACCCCCATCTCTATCAAATTTTTTTAAAAATTAGCCGGGCATGGTGGCATGCACCTGTAGTCCCAGCTATTTGGGAGGCTGAGGCAGGAGTATTGCTTGAGTCCAGAAGTTTGAGGCTACAGTAAGCTCTGATCATGCCACTACACTCCAGCCTGGGCAACAGAGAAATACCCTGTCTCTAACAAAGCAAAAATACAGACATTTAAACCTTCTGGAAATGGTACTAAGGACAAACAGCAAATGAAGAAATATCTATTCAAGAAAATCTATAAAAATTTGGTAAGAAGGCAAGAGTTTGTGATATTTGAACCAAGATCACTCCCTCCTTTCCCCCTCCCAGCTCAGTGCTGTGGAGACACCTCTCTAGAATGCTTGTAGTGAAAAACACAGGGTTCCCTCTCCTCCCACCTCCTAGCCAGAGGGCTTCCTTCCCAGGAGGAACAGGACAAACATTTCTCATCCTGCCTCCAGCTGTCTTTGGCTGAGGCTGTCCTGGCCAAATGCAGTCAAGAGATGAGGGCTCCCTTATTCTGCCCAACTACCTCTCATGAAACAAAGGCTCTACCTTGGTTGTAGTGCACCGAGAATACTGGGGCATGCCTCTAAAAGAACCATTAGAAATGTGCATGTACAATACAGTATACAGGTAATCTGTAGGCTCCTGTCTATAAACAGCCCTCTATATAGTAGTTATTGTTTTCTCCATTTTATAAATGAGGAAATCAGAACTCAAAGAGCTTAATAAATGTGCCTAAGAGAACCAGAAATTCAAGCCCATGCCTCTAAGTTAACTAGGAAAGGTAAGAAAAACGAATGTTTTCCCAGGCCTCCTTCCGCAGCATTCATACCGCTTATTCCTCAAACGTGTTTTCGATGTTTCTGTCATGACGCCTCTCATATTACTAAGAGCCGTCTGTTCTAAACCCTAATTTTCAACCCAGAAAAACCTTTTCTCAGCTACCCCACAGCTGTGATGGCAATCTGGGATAATCGGGCATGAGTCAAACAACCACAGAGAGTCAGGAAAGAGGAAGAATAAGCTTTTCACAGTGATTGTAAGGACTTCACAAAATTCAGGGCTACCCCTTTTTCCTGAAAACGCCAGCTTTCTTTTACTCTAAAATATTTGGCGTAAGGTCTAGAGTTCACTGCTCTGCTTACAAAGACAATCCCTGCCAGTGTATCCACGTGCTCTGCTGAATCAGCTCTTATTTCCATCCCCTCATTCTTTCTTTCATCTCTCATTCACATGTTTTTCATTGCCTTCTCTGGAGCATGGGCTGTGTCTTCCTTTTACTTCTCCCTTCCAGAAACTGTAGCAACAACTAAACCAGACTGAATGTGCCCTTGAGAATTTAGATGGTCACTCTGTCACCCCTGGTTAACCATTAGGGGTGAATGCCTTTATGGATGTGGGAATGTGTCCGTTTAAGTTTGATATATTTAAAATGCATTTATAGACGGTAACAGGGTAGGAATTTTCAAAAGGCCTTTCTGACTGGCTTCAGAAGAAGCCCTGTTTTCTTTATGTACCAATACAGAAAAATCTCTGAGATACATTGTTGAAAGAAAAGATTAAAGTGTAGAACACTGTATGTAGTGTGCTATCTATACATGTTTGCTGGTAGTAAATGCATAAGATAGCTCCAGAAAGATATATAAAAAGCTAATAATGTTGGTTTCTGAGGAGAAGAGGAGCTGTGGGGCTAAAATACAAGAATAAGATAAAAACTTTTCGGTAAACCCTGTTATAACTTCTGTATTTGGGAACATATGCATATATTACCTGTTCAAAATTAAATTATTTTAAATCTGGATATCATGAGCTCCATTAGTACTATGAATATGATTTATCTTCTTAATTATATTTCATTCATTCAACAAATATTTATTAAGTACCTACTACTTGCTGGGTAAAATATACCATTCTTTATAAGATAAGAGATGTCCTCAGATTCCTTCACTTCCCACTCCATTAAAGAAGGACCCAATAACCATAGAAGTGTGTGAGCAAACATTATATCTAGGAAAACTCTGGGTTGGGTTTCAGTGCCAACACTGCCTGGAAATGAGCCTCTTAAACCAGAAGTGACAAGGAATTGATACTGAGATCCTGCGCATGAGCCAGGACCTTCAAAAGGCTATACCCTCGATTTTAAAAAACAACAACAATAAAAGATTAGATTAGAAAAACTTGGCCCTCCAATATAAGGAAGACAAAAAAGCTCATCTGCCTTAGACCAGTATCTGAATGGGAACAAAAGCCCCATCTCACACCAGTGTGGGGTTCAAATTTATACTCTGATTGTTTCAGGAATCTTAAAGTCACAAAATCAACATAATAAATATACTTGGGCTGGTTTACCTGCTGAGGGACCTGGCAGAAGTCAATGCTAAACCTTTCTTCAGGGATACATCTTCAACCTAGAAAGCACAGAATTCCTTCAGAATGAAGCCTACTGAGAATAATCTCACAAGCCAAAATTACAAAATACACTTGAGTGTATGTCAGCAGACATAGTAAACCACAGTATTGGACTTTGAGGAACTTGAGTAAAACTAATGGATAAAATTGATCAGAAAAAATCTGTATTAAATCAAGGAATCAAAAACACAAGAGCAAGATACCCCAAAAAAGAACAGGCATATTTGAAAGAGAACCAAACAGAACTTCAATCAATGAGAAAATACAGATATTTTATAATGGATAGGTAAAAGTGCAGAATTAACACAAGTAAAGAAAAAACTGGCAAACTGAAAGATAGTTCTAAAGAAATTACCAAAAAGGCAGCACAGAAAGATAAAGAAATGGGAAATGTAAAAGAGACATTAAAAATAGAATGAGAAAGTTCAACATTTTTAAATAGGAGTTCCAGAAGGAAAGATTAGGGGAGAATCAATATTTAAAGATATATTTACTGGTAATTTCCAGAATTGATTAAACACTGGAATCTTCAGATTCAAGAATTATGAGATCTGATTAGGAATAATCCGAGGTATTCATATAATGGAATAAATACTATACAATAATGAGAATGAACTACAACTACATACAGCCACTTGGATGAATCTCACACGTACTATTGAGCTCAAGATGCCAGGCACAAAAGAGTACATACAGTAAGCTTCCCATTTATATAAAGGTCAAAAACAAGAGAAACTTATCTCTAGCATTAGCAGATAAGATAATGATTACCTTGGAAATAGGCAGATAACAACTGGAAGGGGTTAACAGGGTAGACATGCTTCTGAGATTCTAATAATGATCTGATTCTTGAGCTATGTGTTAGTTACATGGATAGGTTCATCTTAAGAAATTTTTTTTTTTTTTTTTGGAGACAGAGTTTTACTCTGTTGCCTGGGATAGAATGCAGGGGCTTGATCACAGCTCACTGTAACCTGTAACTCCTGGGCTCAAGTGATCCTCCTGGCTTAGCCTCCTGAGTAGCTAGGACTAGAGGCATACACCACCACACCAACTGATTTTTTTATTTTTGTAGAGACAGGGTCTTGCTATGTTGCCCAGGCTGCTCTCAAGCTATCCTCCCACCTCGGCTTCCCAAAGTGCTAGGATTATAGGCGTGAGACACCATGCCCAGTGTCATCTTAAGAAAATTTATATACAGTTGATCCTTAGAACAACACAGGTGTTGAACTGCATAGATCCACTTATATGCAGATTTTTTTCCATAAATGTTAGAAAAATTTTTTGGAGATTTGTAACAGTTTGAAAAACTCACAGACAACCATTTAGCCTAGAAATATAAAAAAAATTAAGAAAAAGGTATATCATGAAAGCATAAAAATATGTGTAAATACTAGTCTATTTTATCATTTACTACTATAAAATATACACAAAATCTGTTATAAAAAGTTAAAATTTATCAAAACTTACACAGACTGTATATAACACCATTTACAAGTAAGAGAAATGTAAACATAAAGATGCAGTATTAAATCAGAACTGCATAAAATTAACTATAGTATAATACATACCCTATACTCGTATAATAATTTCGTAGTCACCTCCTGTTGCTATTGCAGTGAGCTCAAGTGTTGAGAGTATCTGCCTAAAATACCATATGATGCTAATCATCTCTGTGTGAACAGCTCCTCTTTCTGGTAAATTGAGTACTGCAGTAAAAAGTGATCTCTTGCAGTTCTCTTATATTTTTCATCGTGTTTAATGCAATACCATAAACCTTGACTAACACCATGGGACCCATATGAAGTGCCACTAGTGATGCTGGAAGTGCTCCCAAGAAGCAGAGAAAGTCATGACATTACAAGAAAAAGTTGAATTGCTTGATATGTACCGTAGATTGAGGTCTGCAGCTGCAGTTGCCCATTTCAGACAGACGATTCATCTTGTAAACAGATGAAATAATCTTACAGTATCAATAAATACAATGCAGTACTGTAAATGCGTTTTCTCTTCCTTATGATTTTCTTAACAACATTTTCTTTTCTCTAACTTACTTTATTGTAAGAATACAGTATAAAATACATATAACATACAAAATATGTGTTAATCAACTGTTTATGTTCTCAGTAAGGCTTCAAATCAACCACGGGCTGTTAATAGTTAAGTTTGGGGGAGTCAAAAGTTATATGTGGATTTTCTACTTCATGTGGGGTTGGTGCCCCTAATTCCTGCATTGTTCAAGGGCCAACTGTGTATGATTTTGGTATTCTTCTGTATGTATTTTTTACTCTAATATAAAGTTTACACACAAAAAAAGCCAAATGTAAACAGATATATGGTGGTAGTGTTACTGACTCTATTTATATTAGTAAAATCTCATTTAAT
>NW_012148620.1:847030-848976 GCF_000956105.1 Propithecus coquereli
TCTCCTCCTCCTGTTCCTGGACCCAGGCACATATCCACTGCTTTTAGAGTAAGAGTAAAAGCCAAACTTGCCTTTGGGGAGGGACAGAGAATCCCTAGACTTAGGACCCTGCACTGATACAAAGCAGAGATGCCCCCACCACTGGGGGTAGGGCAGGAAAGTCCCTCTCACACAAGACATTCCCCCCCAGCCCCACACAACCCCATATATCAGAGTTTGGCTGACTTTGGGATGGCGGGGAGGGGTGTGGGAACACTGAGAAATCACCACCCCCAAGGACCTGCCTAAGACTGAGACTAGCCCAAAAGGACAAAGAACTCCATCTCACCCCTACGAAGAGCCTAGCCCTGGGTAATAAGCGATAGTAGTCTGTTGATGGAGGAGGGACAAGAGTGTAGAGAGAGACTCCCTGTGTGGTACAGACATGCAGAGACTGCTGAAATCTGAAGACAGAACAAGAATAAACCTTCTAGCACTCTGGGCCCCACACTAAGCATAAGTTAGCCGCCCATCACTGGAGGAATTTGAAGACTGTGATGCTGAACTTACCTATAGCAACAAGCCCAAACCCAGTTCACCTACCAACCGGATTGACTTAACACCCACACTAGTGGCATGACAGAAGAAGAGACATGCTCATTTCTGGGTGTAAATAGTATTATTTAGCTTCTACTCTTCTCCTACACACAGTATTCTACATTCAATCAAAAATTATGAGACACAAGCAAGGAGAAAACCCATTGTCAAGCAATAAATCAGTAATTGACAGAAAAGGTAGGCAGAAATTCAGCAAGGATGTGGAAGACTTTAACAATGCTATCAACCAACTTGATTTAATTAGCATCTATAGAACACTCCAAACAGAATATACATTATTTCAAGTACACATGGAATAATCACCATATTTCATAACCTAGACAATGTTCTGGACCATAAAGTTCAACAAATGTAAAATAATAGAAATCACACAAAGTTTGCTCTCTGACCACCACAGAATTAAATTAGAAATCAATATACTTTATTGCTAAAAAATGTTAATGATCATCTGAGCCCTCCGTGAGTTGTAATCTTTTTGCTGGTGGGGGGTGTCTTACCTCTGCGTCGATGGCTGCTTAGTGATCAGGGTGGTGGTTGCTGAAGGTTGGTGTGGCTATGGGGATTTCTTGAAATAAGACAACGGTCAAGTTTGCCACATCAATTGAGTCTTCCTTTTAAGAAAAGTTTCTCTGTAGCAATCAGTGCTGTTTGATAGCATTTACCCACAGTCAAACTTCTTTGAAAATTGGGGTCAATCATCTCAAACCCTGCCACTGCTTTATCAACTAAGTTTATGTGATAGTCTAAATCCTTTGTTGTCATTTCAACAATGTTCACGCATCTTAATCAGCAGTAGATTCCATCTCAAGAAACCACTTCCTTTCCTCATCCATAGGAAACAACTCCTCATTCATTCAAGTTTTATCATGAGATTGCAGCAATTTAGTCCCATCTTCAGGCTCCACTTCTGATTCTTGTCTTCTCGCTATTACGCCGCTTCTGTGGTGACTTCCTCCACTGAAGTCTTGAACCCTCAAAGTCATCCATGAGGGTTGGAATCAACTTCTTCCAAACTCTTGTTGATGTTTATATTTTGATCTCCTCCCGTGAATTCATGAACATTCTTAATGGAATTTAGAATGGGGAATTCTTTCCAGGTTTTCAATTTACTTTGCCCAGATCTATCAGAGGAATCACAGCTGTAGTCTTACAAAAGATACTTCTTAAGTAATAAGACTTGAAAGTCTAACTTACTCCTGGGTCCATGACCTGCAGAATGGATGTTGTGTTAGCAGGCGTGAAAACAACATTCATCTCCTTGTACATCTCCATCAGAGCTCTCAAATGACTGGGTACATTGTCAATGAGCGGTTATTTTGAAAAAAATCTTTTTTTTTTTTTTTTTTAAG
>NW_012148620.1:849026-851310 GCF_000956105.1 Propithecus coquereli
CATTGTGGGCACCAATATATCCCCTCATTAATTTGGTAAAATGTTAGCACCCTCTCCTTCTCATCCCTTTCTCATCTTCTTTGCCTTTGTCTGTTTTGAGAGGATGAGCAGCTTACACATTCCTAAAAGACGACTCTACTTTGTGACTTATGCTTCACTGAAGATGCCAAAGGCAGAGAAATCAATTAACTAATGAATTTTGAGCAAATACTAAGTACTCAGCACTGTGCTAGATGAAGAGGAGAATGCAAAAAAGCATATACTCAAGTAGCTCACCATCTAATTGGGGGTACAGAGCATATTTTTTTTTTTAACAACTCTTTGTTGGACACCTATATGAAAAGTAGGCTCTGTGCTAACATAAACACATTGATGCCTATCAACAGTTCTGCAAGTGCCCGTATCAGGATAAGATTCACCTGTGTGGTTTAAAGGGCCTCCTGCCCTTTAAAGTTAGTCTCTTCCTTTTTTCCCTCTACTACAACTTCCTCATTGTTTATGCTCTCATGTGAGCCTGTCTTTGCATAAACCCCGGGCATTCATTAATAAAACTCCTTTCATATGGATAGCATATTTCTTGTTCCGAAGTACTGTTTTGCAACCCTTAAGTTCCAAATTTAAATCTCACATTATAGTTAGACTTGAGCTAAACTTCCATTCACATCTGTCAAGCTAGGGAATTGTTATGAGCCCCAGGTAGTGTTTTCTTAGCTGGTTGGCTGTAGTCTTCTAGATATGGAATTTAAAATTTTAAGCTCCATTCCTGGGTTGGTACCCATAGATTATATTATACCTCACTGCTGGAACAGTCAATTCTTCATATGGTATGCATGAAATTAATGCCTCTTTGTCCGAGATGGCCATCTTTCGTATCCTTAGCCATAGCACATATCTACTTAGCCCTGATCCTCTTGCTTAAGTGTTGGGTTAGATTTGAGCTAAGTATGATCTGACAAATCATGATGGTTATTGTCATGTATTACAGATTTATACACTGGGGAGTTTATTCCTCTGATACTGCTAGAAGATCCCATTTTAAAATGTAACCAAGTGTTTCTCACAGTAAGTTGAAACTGATAGCCATAGTATAAAGGTTAAATGATTATTGTTCAAAATATGAATATCACATAGTTCTATGCAGGATAAATAGCCTCTTCTCACAGCTGCTTGATACTGGGTAATGTGTCTTTAACTTTGTTCTGTAAGAGACTGTTCCATTTTAATCTAATTTGGTGTTCAGTGATTCATGATAAAACTCTTAAGTTTAAAATTAAAATGTTAATTAAAATTATTTTGGCAGGCAATTTTAAGTTCTCAAGGAGATATTATAATCCTAAGCACTTTGTTTTGAATCCTGACCTTAGTAAAGATACTCCTATCCCACCTTCCTCTCTGTGGCATCCCTCAAGATGCAGAATAGCTCTTGAGTCTCAAGACCTACCTGAAACTATGATCTCAGCCAGTCAGCAGTTGCCCCAGGATTGGAAAAAGCAACTCTTGCCTCTCTCTATCTTTTCTCCTGTTCCCCATTCATTCATTCATCAAATATTAATTTAACATTTATACTTCTGGTAGCCTTCTAAGAAATCCCACATCTCTGAAGGCAGAGATGAGGTTCCCAAATGGTCTGACTTTAGCTCAGAAAAATTTCTACCCTCCACTTTGGTTCACTTGGAACCCCTCTGAGCTTACGTTGTTATGGGTTAGGTAGAGTTTGGTACCTAAGGTTGTCAGGATAAGTAACGTAAAGGATCACAAAAGCTATCCCAAGTATATAACCCATCACAACCTGGTTTTGGCTGCTGTCTCTATGCCCACTTCACAGCACATAGCCAGGAAGCGCTAAGCTGGAAGCACCCACCTGGGGAGAGAAGATGATTGAGGGAGCCAGAGAAACTATTTTATCTTTACCTAAGTGACAACAGAGAGCAAAAGAAGAAATTATCACTACTAACTCATTTAAAACCAAACCCCAGGGCAGTTCTGCTTCCACTTAAGATGTAGAAAACCCCAAGAAAACTTTGTTCTCTCCCTAAAAAAAGAAAAAGATGGATAATCTACAAAAATCATAACTTTCTATGACTGCATCAGAGAGCAGAGGTTGCATGGCAGCCAAGTAAACTGAATTTCAAAGAGTGACAGGCGCCTACAAGACAGACAAACTGTTTCACCTTTGGCAGAACACCCAAAGAGGCAGCCGCCATACAATGGGTAAGAAGAAAATAGCTGAAGGTAAATTCTTTGAGCTAGCATGATATTTCAGAATAACAGGTAGCCCCAAACC
>NW_012148620.1:861600-1020593 GCF_000956105.1 Propithecus coquereli
GGGGAAGTCAGTTGTTACAAGGTCTGGTGAATACAGTGAATGACAGAGAGTTTCCAAGTCCAATTTCTGTAGTTTGAGCAGCATTGTTTTTTGCAACGTGTAGTCTTGCAAGAGGATTGGCCTACCTCTATTGACCAATCTTGGCTGCTTAACTGCAAGCATCCTCATCATTTCGTCTAATTGGTTGCAGTAGATATCCACTGTAATCAATTGACCAGGTTTCATGAAGCTGAGGTAGATAATATAATAGCAGCGCTGGACCACCAAACAGACACCATTAGCTTTTTTGGTAAATATTTGGTTTTGGTCTGTGTTTTGACACTTCGTCTTTACCCAGCCACTGTGCTGAATGCTTGCAGTTGTCAAAAAGAATCTATTTTTCATCACACGTGATAATATGATGTAGAAATGGTTCGCCTTTATGTCGTGACAGCGAAGAAAGGCAAGCTTCAGGATGATTTCTCTTCTGATGCTTGTTTAATTCATGTGGAACCCATCTATCCAGCTTCTTTACCTTGCCCATTTGTTTCAAATGGTCCAATATTGTCAGAATAGTAATGTCAAACCTTGCTGCTAATTCATGCATAGGTTGAGATAGATTCGCTTCTACTACAGCTTTCAGCTCATCATTATCCACGTTGGTCTCAGGTCACCCATGTGGCTCATTTTCAAGATTAAAATCACCAGAATGGAACTTCTCAAACCATCGACTTACTGTGTGTTCATTAGCCACATCCTTCCCAAACACTTTGTTGATATTTTGAGCTGTCTGCGCTGCATTAGTTCCACAACAGAACTCGTGTTCAAAACTAACACAAATTTTTTACTTATCCATAGTTTCATAAAAATTGCTCTAAAAAAATTTGAAACATAATCATAAGCCAAAACATGCATGTGAAACAATGAGGATGTACCTTCACAATAAAAAAAGTGTCAAAGTGAAATGTCAGAGATATCAACTGTCAAACTTAGTACTTAAGGAAATCGAATATTCCATACTTAATAACCTAATATATGGCATGATTCGGGGTTGTTTTTCAGATTCAGATTTCACCTCCCTGCTGAATTTATCAACATGGATGTCTCCTAGCACCACTTATTCATTGTGTCCCGAACCAAGGCTATTTCTCCCCCTCCATAATTTTCTGCTTCTGTTCCCCTTCAAAAACGCCTGCTCTTCCTTCTCTGATTCCTTACTTTAGAGGTAATGTCACCAGCATGTATGTGGTCTCCCAGACTGGAAACATAGGTGTCGTCTTTGATTCTTTTAAGTCCCTCACTCCTTATATCACATCCAGTACTTTGCTACGAAATATTTGCTTGAATTTCAGCGGCTCTCTTATTCACATCCTTCTTTAAATTCCTGCAGAGACACTGGCTAATTTCAAGCCCCCTAAAGGATTACTGCAGTCTCCCAATTGGTCTACCTGCCACAAATTTTTTGGCTCCCTCAATCACACTTTATAGAATTAACCATCCTAGCACAGAGCCCAAATTATGCCACTACCCTCCTCATAAATGCCTCTGAATCACTTGATAAAACCCAGACTTCTTGATATGGCTTTCAAGGCCCTACATAATTTGACTTCAATCCAGCCTCTCTACTTTCAGCTTTCTGCATAGCTTCCCTGAGCCAGCAGACAATTCTATCGGCATCTCTGTGCCCTCACGCCTCTGTTCATAGCATTTTTGCGCTCGCCAGCGTCCTTCCTTCTCAAAGATTTTGCTCTGTCCTTCAAAGCTCAGCTTATTTACCACCTATTTGTGGGGTTCAGTTTCCTGATTCCTCAGTTTCCTCTTTCCCCCAGCCTTTGCAGTACGTGTGTCTCTGCCGTAGTACTTACTCTTTTGTGTTCGAGTTGGTCATTTACGTATTTATAATAAATTCTCGAGAACAAGAATCTTACTTGTATTCTTGGCAGGACTGGTGCCCTATGTGTTCAGTAAAATAGCCATGGGATCAACCTCCACACCCTTCCTTTCTCTTTTTTTAAAAGAACATTTTGTTGTTGTATAATAATCACACTACAGAAGCCTATATAAAATGTATATGAAGAATTTAAATTATAGTCTTAAAAAATGTACCCACTACCTAGCTTAAGAAATAAGGCATCACCAATATCTTTGAAGCCCCACATGTGTGCATCTACAGTCACGTGGCCCTCCCCAGCACCCCCCAGAGATCACCACTATCCCAAATTTTGCATTAATGATTTCCTTTATAGTTTTACTACATGTATGTCTGAACATACATGTATGTTTACTACATGTATGTCTGAACAATAGTGTTTAGTTTCATATACCATATGTATTCTTCTCACTTATTTTTTTTTTTCCTTCAACATTATGTTTTGGAGATAAACCCGTGTGTGAAGCTATAGTTTATTAGTTTTCAGTGTTATATGAAATTTCATCATACAAGTGAATGATATTTTATTTTGACATGTTACTATTAATGAGCATTTGAGTTATTTACATTTAGGATCTATTATGAACAGTGCTTCTGTATACAGTCTTGCAAATATCTCTCCTGGAGAACACATGCAGAAGCTTCTATAGAATATATAACTAGAAATAGAATTGCAGGGTTGGAGGATATCTGTATGTTTTGGTTAACCTGTAATGCCAAATTGTTGTCTGAAGTAACTAACACCACCAGTGTACACTCTCAGAAGTCTAAAGGGAGCTTCCCTTACTCCAGTCCTGCTCAATGCTTGGCATTGTAGAAGTTTTTAATTTTCACCAATCTAATAGGTACGAAATGGTATCCGTTGGTTTTTTTTTTTGAGACAGAGTCTCGCTTTGTTGCCCGCGCTAGAGTGAGTGCCGTGATGTCAGGCTAGCTCACAGCAACCTCAAACTCCTGAGCTCAAGCAATCCTTCTGCCTCAGCCTCCTGAGTAGCTGGGACTACAGGCATGTGCCACCATGTCCGGCTAATTTTTTTCTCTCTATATATATTTTTAGTTGTCCAGATCATTTCTGTCTATTTTTTTTTTAGTAAAGACAGGGTCTCGCTCTTGCTCAGGCTGGTCTCGAACTCCTGACCTGGAGTGATCCACCCGCCTCGGCCTCTCAGAGTGCTAGGATTATAGGCGTGAGCCACCGCGCCCGGCCGGTATCCCTTGGTTTTAATTTTCATTTCCCTGATTATTAATGTGTTTGCTCATCTTTTCATGTTTATTGCATTTATGTTTCATCTCGTGTGAATGCCTATTTGTGCCTTTAGCCCAGTTGTCTCGGCACCGTCTAATCAATGGATCTTTGTTTCCTCGCGGATCTGTGATGCCAGCTTTGTCATAAATCAAATTTTCTTATATGTGCAAAAGAATAGATAGCTCTCTGTACTCACTCTTTGGTCTGTTTGTCCATCTTGGGGCAATACCGTACCATCTTTATAATAAATCTTGATATCATACGTCCTTTTTACCTCTTCCTATATCTTGGACATATCAGTGACACCCATTGGTGCTATTTATTATTTTTTTTAAAAAAGATCTTGTAGAGGGATGATCTGACTACTGTGCCAGCTTTATTTTTTTGCTGTTTACAAATTGTAACATTCAGTTAGTTACCTTCTTACCTCCCCGCCCCAGTTCAAAGGAAAACAAAATATTTTCTTTGACATTTATAATATTTATAATTCAACATAGCCTGTACACCTATTTATTATTCTGAAATAATAATTGAAGTAAAATAGATACTTAAACACTATATTTTTTATTCTTTCTTTCCATCCTCTCCTTAAAGAATACAGTCAAAAGCCTTGCAATTTAAAATCTATATATATTTTTATATTTCTAGGCAACCAAGAAGGTAAATTTTATTTTCCTAAGACTTGAAAATCCAGGCCAGGTGCAGTGGCTCACACCTATAATCCTAGCACTTTGGGAGGCCAAGACAGGAGGATTGCTTGAGGCCAGGAGTTTGAGGCCAACCTGAGCAAGAAAGAACAAGACCCTGTACCTACAAAAAATAGAAAAATTAGCCAGGCATGGTGGCGCATGTCTCTAGTCCTAGCTACTCGGGAGGCTAAGGCAGGAGGATCGCTTGAACCCAGGAGTTTGAGGTGGAGTGAGCTATGATGATGTCACTGCACTCTAGCCAGGACAGCAGTGCAAGACCTGTCTCCAAAAAAAAAAAGAGAAAGAAATCCCGTGTAATGCCACAGGTCTCATTATAAGGCCCGATCATCCTTTTTAGCCGCTGTACTATTGCTCATTGTTCAACAGGAAAGCGCTGAGCACTAAGGAATACAGAAGTGGAATAGTGTCTCTGTCTCATGGTAAACTTGTTGTATTTGTTGATTTTCCTTTCAGCCGCTGCCTGTGAGTTTTTGGATATCGTGGAGCTGCTGCTGCAGTCTGGCGCTGACCCTACTCTCCGAGACCAGGATGGCTGCCTGCCAGAAGAGGTGACAGGCTGCAAAGCAGTTTCTTTGGTACTGCAGCGGCACACGGCCGGCAAAGCTTAATCAAAAGACTGGAAAACCACAGTCTGTAATAGCATAGGGCTTCAATTATGAAGGAAAACTGCAAAAATAATACTCTCTTACCACCCATGTTTGGTATGCATTGGCTAATAAAATCAGTTCTGAGGAACTGGGATTTTGAAGTCTCAGCAATTCATTCTACTTGCATACATTTTGGGGAGCACAGTTTTGGTGATGAACATGTGTACTGTGCATAATATAATCCAGTTCTGCTGAGCATGCTCTGAAATTTATCACTGCTTTAGAAGGTGGGGAGAGGAGGAGACAGACCATATTTCACAATATTAAACATGGCTGCTCTTTTGTACAACATGCAAAAGTAAAATGTGACCAACAGCACTATATTGACAATTAGGGAAAGTTCCATGAAATCCCAGTATGGTGGAGATCAAATGAGCTTGTAGCATTGTACAGCTGATCTGAATAGATAGCTAAAATGTCTTTTCTTTTGGCAGGTAGAATTAGAAAGACAGGAAAGAAGAGGGATGTTAAGAAAAAGAAAGCAAAAGAGAGACAGGACAGAATTTTGTCACATAAGGGGTATAGAAGTCAGAACAACCAGATTTACTGAAAACCTCAAAACCTTGGGCATTTTAGGATAATATTCAGCAACCTCACTCTAGAATTAAAACAGATTTGGGAGGATTTATCGGGGTTAGGTCAGGATTTCTTAAACTCACCTTCACAAAACAGGAGAGGAATTTCTTTAGGGCCCTTTCAATTGGCTATAATGACCCTGTCATGTGTAGCGGCAGTCTCTGTAAGAAAGCTCAGGCCTGAACTAATGTGTTATTGTTATCTAACGTGCTTTTGTTGAAGTTATTTCTGGATACCAGAAGAGCTACTCGTTTTTACTAAAAATGTAGACATGTATGTCACACTTGAAACTGGCTCCCAACAATTTCCTCCTGTACGCCACAAGAACTCCATCTGGGAATTCTCTGTCAGTTCTTATTATATAAGGAAAGTAAATAGTTGTCACAGGAAGAGAAACGAAATAAGAAATGAGTTGAGATTCAAAGATAACCACTTAAAAGATAATAATTTTCCTAATAAATGTTACTGTTAAGGTAACAAGTAATCCTAGCACTTTGGGAGGCTAAGGCGGGAGGACTGCTTGAGGCCAGGAATTTGAGACTAGCCTGAGCAAGAGCAAGACCCTGTCTCTGCAAAAACAGAAAAATTAGCCAGTTGTCACCTATAGTCACAGCTACTTGGGGGTAGGGGTGGCAGGGGAGCTGAGGCAGGAGGATCTCTTGAGCCCCGGAGTTTGAGATTGCAGTGAGCTATGACGACACTACATTCTAGCCCAGGTGACAGAGGGAGACCCAGTCTCAAAAAGAAAAGGTAACAAGTAATAAACTTGTTTAGCGGAGCCCTCAACAGGGAACTAGATTTTCATTAGCTTAAACTAACCTGTCCTTCTGGAACAAGCCCTTCCATAACAAAAACGAGGTATAGTAATACTGTTTATTTTGTGTTTTTTATTTTTCTATCCTAACTTCTTATTTTCTAAGGTATAAACCAAGACTATCCATCTTTGAAATAATTATCAGTGGAAGTGATATGCATGTTAGTGTACATACTGAAATGTTACTGTAATTCTAGTAGAGCATTCTCTTCATTATCTGTTTTTTCACCATAATCTTAGCTACATTGCAACCTATTGTTTAGCTAAACACTCTCATGTTCCACATTAATTGAATGTGTTTTAAGAAACATACATTTTATAATGAAGTGACCGAGGTATTGCATTCAGTTTTAATTGATACTACTGTGTGCATTTTAAGACATTAGCATATCAAAAATTATTCATTTCAAATTTGCGGAACAGTTATCTGAGCAAGAAGCTATCAAGGAACTCTTTTGTTTCATCTCTCTTTTGCAATTTGAACTTAATATTTCATAGACAAGTTTTTTATTACCTGTTTTGCCACATCTAAAGCTATATGGTTTTTAAGCAAAGACTCTAACCTATTTTTTATTAATTTTATTTTAAAGGTTTCAAATTTATATTCAAAGCTATCACCATGGCCATCAACTTAACATTTTCAAGTGCATTCTAAAATCAGTTTCCAAAATCTCTATTCTTTTGTCATCAGTATCTGAATTTTCATTTTTTTTTATTTTCCCCCAAATTCGGATGTTGAAATCAGTATCTGAATTTTCAAAAACCTTACTATCATATAATAATCTATGGATCATCTCCCTGTGCTTTAAGGCACTGCTCTAGGCCAGTGTCTTTCAAAAAGTCTCTTAGAAAGTCATGAATTACCAATCAGAAACTAACTAAATCTTTTAAACCTATTATAATTAAGTCTGTAATAAAGATATACGAAGTCAACCAGCTGGCCACATATTGTTCTCTCTTATGCAGGTAGAAAGGTAACAACCAAGGTATAGTATCTGGAATTATATCTAGTATATCTTTTTTTAATGTTTCAGCATTTTCCAGCTAAAAGGTTGCTATAATCCAGTGAACCTTTCTATTAATATTAAATAGATATTTCTTAGCTTCCTGCCAGGTTTAACTACTTGGCTGTGGGTTATTATTCCATGTACAGTGCGGCATCTCTGAGATTAATGAACAACTTGTTTGACAGTGGCAGAGCTGAGCTTGGGTTGCAGAAGTGCTTAGTGTCCAGGCAAATACATGCTTCAGTTGAACTTAAAGACTTTAAAATGTTTTTTTTTTTTTTTAAGTTGAAACATGAAAGCTTTTATCAAACTAAAGCTTTTACTAAGACCTAACATTTCCTCTTTATAAATAACTGTTTATCATAGAACAGGTGTATAACCCACCAGCTACAATTTAGTAATGAAAATAATTGAGTTTAAATATTTATGAGTGAATTTCAAATCCTATTCCTAATGTCATTTGAGTCAAATGCTTTCATAGTAGTTATAACACTATATTTGATCAATTCTAAGATGTACATTTTTTCACATTTTAACATATCCAAAATTGGATATCTTTTACAAGCAATGGCATGTCATAGTTAAATTGGCAGCAATTTTTTCTTAGTGATACATAAACTAATGTGTCTTACAATCAATGATATCTTAGCTTCAATGCAATAACAGCAATTACACCTTACATTTGTACAGGGCTTTATACACAAGCATCTTAATTGAGACTCAGAATAATTGTAAAAGTAGAAATTATTGACATTTTCTTTATTTTGCAAATGAGAGAATTGAAGCTCAGAACTGCTGGGGAAATTATCCAAGGTCATACAAACAGAAGCAGTAAATGCCCACTTTTTTATATAGGCTTTATTATATGTTAAAATAAAGCACTTCAGCATACATGATCTTATGTATTCAGAATCTGGGTGATTATCCCAGCCTTTTGATGCCAAGTCCAAAAGTTCTCCCTTAACTACATTTATCAGAATAAGCAAAAGCAACCACACTCAGCGGTGCAATTATCGGGCCCCTTAGTGGCCCGATAATGCCTCTTTTGTATATATACATTGGGCTTTCTTTTTATAATGTAGACCTTAATACAGTCTTTTGTAATCACATGATTTGAAAAATTATGATCATTGTTAGAGCCTTACCTTGAGAATCTTTAATTATTTCAGTAAGTATTCACAATTCCTTCACCAGAGAGATTTTGGGTCAAAGTATAGTGATTATCAGACTGAAGAAAAAAATATGCTTCCTTGTTATATTTATCAGTAAATGTTTATTAATGCATGAAGTATGATCAGTTTTTCAAATATGCATTAATTGGCATTACACTATAGGATTGAATAGGCAAAGCTATTTAATCTCATATTTATTCATTTATTCATGAAATATTCTTGTCATGCTCCTCCCTAAAAATAGGCGTGACCTTTGTATGGATCACAGTAGTTATTAAGAGTTCATAGCTTATTTCTTACTTAGTACAGGTTGAGTATCCCTTATCCAAAATGCTTGGGACCAGAAGTGTTTCCGGTTTCTGATTTTTTCAGATTTTGGAATATTTGCATTATATATTGAACCAGTTGAGCATTCCTAATCCAAAAATCCAAAATCCAAAATGCTCCAATGAGCATTTCTTTTGAGTGTCATGTTGGCACTCAGAAAGTTTTGGATTTTGGAGCATTTCAGATTTCAGATTTTTGGATTAGGGATACTCAACCTGTATTTTTACTTTTATACATGAATTCTTCAAAATTTTCTTTCCTGTGTTTTACCACTTTTTCTTGGCACAATTACAGAATACACATCATTACTTTATATTTTTTGTTCTCTTCTTTTGGAGTGCATGTATTGGAGTCACTTCTGAGAGCACTGTTCCTTCCTTCAGCAACACAGAGCAGCTTGGCCCTAAAAACCAGGTCAAGGCGTTCACAAGTTACGTGCTAGTTTGTACTCAGAACAAAATCTTCCTTTCTGCTTTTCTTCCTACATGTCTTAGAAGGAATGAACAGGAGTTAGCAATACAACACTGAGGTTAAAATCCGGATGGGAAGCAGGAGGAGCTGCCCACCAAACACACTTTTGTCTCTTGGTGGAACTCTAGACGCTTGGGGTGAGTTTCTTGTATCAGTGGGGAAGAAAAGACCCATTGGAACCCGAAACACCTGGATGCAGTGGCTGAACATATGGGACCATGAGGGCATTAAGGACTAGAGAGGTGACTTACAGTGGGCCGCCCCCGGCAGCAGCAACAAATTCATCATCCACCACAGCCAGGATTTATTTTCCCCTCCCTTGTACGGCAATACCGGTTTCCATTTTAATATTTAGAAGGTAGGTTCGGTTGATGGACACTTTGTGTAATAAAAAGCTCTTTTAAAGTACGTGCGCACGCACACACGCAGGATAAAAAGTGCCACCACCAATGCCCACGGCTTTCATGGAGTACATTTGTGAAGCCCAAAGCTTAGTCCTGGATATGTTTATAGCACTTTAGCTCCGTTTGTGAGTTTGGAACCCTTCCAAAAAAAGAAGAGAAAGACATATATTATTGTTTATAATCTGCTTTATTCCGCCAAACCTTGACTGAACAGACTTGTGGATTGCTGTTTAAATCCCTCATGCCTTTAACTACCGATACAGAAAGTGGTTAATGCGCATTCCAAACGAAGCTTGGCATACACTCCGGGAAATCACTTTAATTGAGAAGCATTAAATGTTAAAACGATTTTTTTTTTAAAAAAGCCAGCACACCCAGTGAGTATAAAAGTCCTGGCCCACCAGGAATATAGTTTCTTGGTTATCATATTCCTCCAGCCTGGGTGAGCTCTAAGCCCTGTAGTGGACAGGTGTCGAAAAAGTGGCTTTCAGTTCCCTGGGTCACTATATGCAGGCATCCACCTGTCAGCTGGCCAGCGAGGAGGCAGCCTTCAAAGACTTCACTTTAGAGGAGGGGAGGGAGCTGTCAACTTTATGGATGTTTGTTTTTCTGGAATAATAATCTAGTCCCAGGTGACTAAAATGTGAGATTTAACCCCAAAGTCCTTGCCTGGGCTTTCCATTGCTGTGCAAAAGCCATCTGTTGAAACCTATTTACCATTTTAATGGCCTTTTTTTTTTTAAACTGCTTATTTCCAACTTCAGGCTTGTGCCAAGACCACTTTTTGGGGTCTATATTTTATCTTTCAGAAAGCAATTCCCAGCGTTCCCAAATCCCCAAACCCCTCCCAACCAACAGGAGATCCTGCTCCAGGGTTGGCAAACAAGTGAGAGAAAGATAAATCGTTTTTATAAAAAAAGCATCTCCTACAGCTCCAGAGTCAGTTCAGTCTCTATCAGCCTTGTAAGCTCTGGTCAGATCAGTGGTCTGCTGAACCAAGTAGGAGTCAGTCACACAGAAACCTTTTCCTCCTAAGATCTCCTTCCATGGTGCCATTCTTGATCGTATCAGTGTTTGGAGAAGGGAAAATGTGCATCCTATTGGGGACAGCCTGTGCCTTGTTCGGTTTAACTACAAAATAGCATACCAATCTGTATAATACCTAAATTCAATTTTTGTGTTTGCAGAGATGGCCAAAGGAAAAATCACCAAAAGGAAAGGATTCCAAAGGAAAATCCTGAAATCATATTGGCAAAAATGAGAGAAGAAAATGAATGAAAAGATTCTAAAGAGACAAATGTTACATGCAAAAGCCCTTGCCTGCTTTTTCTAAAAGGATGTGATCTACCCTTCCTAGGGCCGATCATTTAAAAGCCCTTTATTTAATAGTTTGGATGGTTTATTTTTATTACTCCTTTTAGAAGGATGATAATGAAATTTCCCTCTTCCTAATGATTTGGCCCCATTTTATAAACATTGATTTTTTTTTCTTCCTCCTAACCTCACTCATGGTATTTCTCCACAGCAGTGGCCGAACTGTTTACTTCCCTGCGACAGCCAGGATCCAAATCGTCCTCCAAAGCGAGCGTGACCAGTGCTCCCCGAACAGCCAGGCAGAGCGACTTTAGGAAGAAAGGCACCAGGAAATCTGAGGGATAAAACTGAAAGAGCATTGTTCTAGGAAGTGTGGCAAAGGATTTAAACAATTTTCCTTTTAGACCGTAAACGACGGTTTTTAAACTATGTCTCAAAAGTCAAATCTGAGGAATACGTACAGCTACATTAAGGATCGCCTCTCAAAATGTTACTTCTAGTTTAGCAATAGGTTAAAATCTACAATACACTGACCTGCCTTTGATTTCTTTTTATCCTTTTGTGATTTTAGCTGGGCCCAAGGAGAAAGAAGGATAGGAACGCCATGGAAACACTGACTACTGGGCCTCCACTTGTTTTCCTGAGTGGGTCTTCTTTCTGGCTAGTGATTTCTTTCCTTTATACTTCTATAGGCAGCTGTCTTTTTAGAAAGTCCCTGTCAGAAAGAAAATCACATTGCTCAGGAGCTGGTCTCCAGTGACCAAGCCACCAAAAAAAAAAGGACCATCTCCTCTCTCCTTTGTGAGCTGAGCACATTTTGTAATTACAAAAAGTGACTAGGTTAGCATCGTGGTGGGAGCTGTGTACACTAGAGCGTAAAGTGGAAATGGTCCAATGAATTGTCAGTCTTTTGACAGCGTATTGAAAACAAAGACTCAATACAGACAGGCTGGTACTGAGGGGTTCGAGAATGGACGATGAATTAGGCTACCCAAAGGCACGGTGTATACTGTGTACACTGGCCAGAATTCTGGCGCCCTGTTATTAGTGCCTCAAGAATACTCAGATGAGTAACCAAATTTAGAAGGAACAGAGCCCTTCATAACGATCCAAGGGACGGGGCAAGTGAAGAGGAAAAAGAGTCCTTATTACAGCACTTTTGTATTCCCTACCAACACCCTTACTCCCATTTGAGACTCGTCTTCTCCACCCTTCCTTGATACATAACCCAGGAAGACTGTTTGCCTTTCTCAGCCTGATAAAGCATTTACCACGGGAGATGACTTTGGCAAAGGACCATAAATGTCTCTCCTTGATAGCAGAGCTTTGGGTCTCCACTACTTTAATCCCTCCAGTACTATCACTGGTCTGCCTGGGAGGCAGTATCTTTCCCATTTAACCCAGCAGACTTTGGGGCACCAAGTGCATCTAGGACTTAGGTTAAGGCACAACTTGGTTGCAACGTTAATTGGAGAACGCAGGGGCCCAGAGCTCAGCCTCCTGCCTTGTGCCTAAGCAAGTCGTCATCGTACGTAGTGTTTCTTTTTAAGTTGCCTCTGTCCAGGAAAGGAGGAAAAAAGGGGTAAAGGAGACGGCCACACACAAAATTAGATCGCAGAGAAGTTGGCACTGTGACTGTCTGAGGAGTCTCAGGCTGTTTCTAGTAGCTAAACATGTGATGAATGACGTTTCCCTGCCCATTCTCCCTAACCAGACGCCATCGGCACTGTCCAATAGAACCTTCCGCAGTGATGGAAATGTTTTGTATCCGTGCTGTCCAAATACAGTGGCCACTAGCTAGCCACATGTAGCTATTGAGTCCTTAAAGTGTGGCTGATGTGAGGAACTAAACTTCTAGTTTTATTTAATATTAATTTACATTTAAATAGCCACGTGTGCCTAGTAGCTGCTATATTGGACAGTACAGCTCTGGATCCTCTCTTCAAACAAACAAAACTGATCACCCATGGAGAAAGCACTCCCGTTTTTCCACAGTGAAACTCCAGCTCTCAAGAAATGCTGTGACTTTAATTTTTCTTTAATTTTGATTAAAAAGTCTCTGTTGCAGGCCAGGCGCGGTGGCTCACGCCTGTAATCCTAGCACTCTGGGAGGCCGAGGCGGGCGGATTGTTTGAGCTCAGGAGTTCGAGACCAGCCTGAGCAAGAGTGAGACCCCGTCTCTACTAAAAATAGAAGGAAATTAATCGGACAACTAAAAATATATAGAAAAAATTAGCCGGGCATGGTGGCGCATGCCTGTAGTTCCAGCTACTCGGGAGGCTGAGGCAGGAGGATCGCTTGAGCCCAGGAGTTTGAGGTTGCTGTGAGCTAGGATGACGCCACGGCACTCTAGCCCGGGCAACACAGTGAGACTCTGTCTCAAAAAAAAAAAAAAGTTTCTGTTGCTCTTTCCATTCCAGTTAAACTTCAGGACCTGCACCCTAATAATAAAGCCTTCTACAGAGAAAAAACCTGGATGGAGATTTTCCAAGAAAATGCTTGTCCAGGGGCCCTGAGACTCTGACAAGGTGTTTTTATCTCTCTGTCCACCTTTCACCCAAATACAGGCACTTGCACATACTTTCTCTAGGGAGAAAATTTATAAGTGTGAAACACTCTAAAAATGCCACTGAACAAACAGTAACTAAGAATTATGTGGTCAACAGATTTTTTTTTTCTGCCCATTCCCTAAGTCTGGGGGCAGAGGATTGTGCCCCAGGAAATGGCTTTTAGAAAAACCAGGGAACCTACTATAATCAATCCTTTATTGAGTCATTCTGGTATTTCATGGCTGTAAGTAGTTCTGGCATTCAGAGTTGTATTTTTGGTTTCCTTCTGGTGATGAAAGGATCCCATATCAGCTCAGCTTTTTATTCTGTTTATGTCAAGAGAAAAAACTCCAGAGAACCAAATGAAAGGGAAGACACATCAGCTTCTAAAGAATTAACATATTTATTTTACATAGTTTTACCGTACACATCTCATGCCAACACACAGGAGGCATATACAAACAAACGCACCAGCTTCTGCTTTCCAAAGTCACATGGCAATAAATAAGGATGGGTGGGTCCTTTTTTTTTTTCTTTTTCTTTTTTTTCCAGGAAATGAGACTTCATTTCTTTTTCACTGTACAAAATTTACACTGCGAAGGATGAGGGCAGCAATCCAGAGCTTAGGGGATCTGGGGCTTTGAGGTCTGAATGCAAGCTCAGAGCAACTTCTAGAATCCTGCAGCCCTGAACCTGCTTGTTTGGCTGAACACAGTCCTCAAGTGGGCAAGTACAATGTGGTTCTTGTCTCTGGGTGGGCAACAGATGAGAGTGGGGGTGTCCTTCCTCTGTTCACCTGTGCTCTGCCTCCCTAAGCAAAGGAATGCTTGGCGCACCTCCCAAACCTGCAGCTGTCTCCTCACCAGAGCTAGCAGCATGAAACTGTGCTTTTAATGTGGTCCTACCAAGCAGAGTGTGGATGGGATGACTTTGCCGAGCTCTCTCTTTTTGGCTCCAGTCACTGTTTCAGAGCGGTTGGAGCAACTACTGCCAAAAGGGCCAATGGACCAATCCAAGAAAGAGAGAGCCAGTGATGTGCTTTTTACTCAGCTTTCAGCATGCCCAGAGCCCTCCAGCAGCAGGCCATAAAACAAAACTCATTTCCGCTTAATTGAATTTTTCTTCATCTCACGGTTTCCAATTTTTAAAGTGCAATGTTTTAAAAAAATGAGCCTCCTCAGGACTTCCAGACCCTGCTGGCTGGGGAGGTATGGTCGTTATTTTCATGGTGATAACCAAGTTGTCAGTCATGGCATATGGGAGGAGCTGTGTGAGAACAGGTGCCAGAGCGTGGACTGTCATGGAATGTGGCTTTTGCTAATCAGAAGCCTTGAATGCCCCCCAGCGAGGAGGCAATTCAAAATAACCAGCCTGAGCTTCAGAGGTGGGGATGTCTTTTGTTCTACAGATGTCTTACACTTCCTTAAGTGTACATCATTAAGTGAACTTCATGATGAAGATCTAACGGGCCCCAATTATCTTATTAGGTTTCATGTTTTACATGGGGAAAAAAAAAAACTTTTAAAGACTCTGCCAAATGCTTTTCTTACGTCGTACTTTTTTCTCTTTCCCTGGTGTTTCACTATATTAATTTGCAGGAACAATGTTATCAATATGGTGGTTGATTTTCATTTTACATTGTGTTCATAACTATCAGATGAGGCAAGAAAGAGAAAGACTGAAAGGAATTTGCCTGAGGTTGCGTAGCAAGCCCTTGAAGGGCCAAGAACCATGCTTCCCAGCAATGTGATTTACCTACTGGGCCAGCTTAGCCCTTAGATTTGGTATTGCTTCCATGGTTTTATTACTTTTCAGCAAATATACATCCCTCCATATCCGCTCAGTTCCCATTTTTGTTTCTACCAATTGCCATGGGAACTTGAGGTTTTTTAATTAATTCGCTTCTGGATTCCGAAGCTTCCTACTCTAAAGTCTATTGCCAGGCACTGCAGATAACAGTTGCTAGTTAATTGCTCTCTTAGTACCAAAGCCAGGTCCAAATATTGTAAATGTATCTAGAAGGTCTCCTTTCACTTTTAAAATTCGTCCATGTCATTTTAGCAAGGGGGAAAACAGCTGCCATATAGCACCTTATCCCCCAGTGGGAGACTTCTGAGCAATAGAGGAGTGCCTCTAAGAGCATCTAAAGATAATGTCCTGCTCTTCTCCATCTTCTAACCACAGAAGAGCTAACGAACATTCTTGGCATGCAGTGGCTCATTAGTAGCCCATCCATAACGCTAACCTGCCTCGCAGGGAGATCTACTTAAAATCTGAGACCTATTGCGGCTGTGCTTCTAAATGACACCAGTGTTTGCTGCTTTCTGGAGAGGTGGATCTGGGGAACTTAAATAAAGCTCTCCTCGTTTTCTGGCCAGCGCTCTCTCAAGAGCTTTGCCAGTTAGCCAGCCCCACTAAGAACAAATAACTGTTGACCAACGTCAACTGTTCACTGAGCTCCTCAAGAGACTTATTGAATGAGGAAGGCCTCCCCTTCTCTTCCACCATTGAACTGGGAGTGAGTATGATTAACTTACAAAACCAAAAACTGGTCAATTTATATTGATCTTAAATACTGCTACATACACAAAGGGAGGATGCTCCCTTTTGTAGAGCCTGCTCTCCCCATACTACAGCCACCAAAAATACAAAGTGCCTCTGAAATCCCATGAGTCGCTAAGCCAAATAGTCAAGCTGAAGTCAAGTAGTCTGGGTGGGACAGCTTTGCAACTGGCCGTTGCCCAGCAGAGCCTTTCTCCTGTGTGTTGGGAGCAGCGCGCTAAGAATGGTGGATTTCAGAAGCTGTCCAAAAAGACGGCTGCATCTGCCTTTCCTTCACGTGGCTTATTATCTTGCGTCTGTGTCTCCCAATGTTCACGTTATTGGGGAATTCCCTTCGGCACAGAGTTGGGTAGGCCGAACGCACCATCGTCTGTGAACACGGGACCTCAAGAAAAGAGTCCTCATTTGCAGACTCCCCAAGCAAAAATCACAACAATTGCAGCACACCGAAAAACAAGGGTACACTACCAAACTGATCAGAGAAAAGGTGGCCTAAAGGCTGATCCAGGAATTTATTGACTATATATTTTAAAGAAGTTTAATGCATCTTAGTTTAATCCTGGAAAGGGGCTTACAAAAGATGCAGCAGCCAAGGAGGAACTGTTCATTTCTTCCTTTAGTCTGCCTACAACACGCCTAAATCTTTGCAGTCCTTGCAAGGTGACCAAAGAAGGACCACAGAAGGAAGGGTCCTTAGGGTCTGTGGCCCCATCACTTCACGTGAAAGAAAGACAATGCCTTCTCACCCTTTCCTACGCTGCTAATCTCATTTAAGAGAATGGGAGGCCAGAAGAAGCAAACCATGGTTTCCCAAGGGGATGGGAATAAATTCCAGCTGGCTAAATTCCAGTTTGCACATGGAGAGCTTCCTAATGGCCAGATGGGTGCATAAGGTGGGAACTGCAGCACCATTCCTGACGATGGTCACCGCAGAACTGCAGCCTGTCGCAGGAGTGGCAGCTCCTAATGCAGGGATCAGCCTTGCCCTTGGCTCGGGCTTAGTGATGTGGCTTTGCAAACCTGCAAGCGGGGATACCCACGCCACCACTCGCCAAGTCCCACCAGCAATCCAGAGAGATGTAGCCCAGGGACCACTTGGAGCCCTTTGGATAATTTTAGGGCTGCTCCCTAAATTATTCCTCCCAACCAAGACAGGCCAAAGAAAAAACGTTGCTAGCTTCCAGAAGCAACGAAGACTATCCTCCAATTGAGTCAGCTTGCATTCGAGTCAGAGAAAGCTTGCATTTGTAAGGGGGCAGGACCAAGGGTAGACTTGCAAGCTCATCTAAACCAACTCCCTCAAAACAGATTCTCCAAATATTTCACCCTACAAGGATGGAGGACTCCAGGAGACTGGCATCTGCTGATATGGCTAAGCAGATTGCACGCTTGGAATCCAAATGTGTCTACAAATGTTTTCACTGATTGTCATTCTGTTCTCCATATTTTAGCTTTGATCATTTTGTAACCCACAGCCTGTCTTATGGAAGAAATGATATGAGCAAATTAACAAGGCACACTGTGCACCAAGGGGACTCATCAGACAGTCTGTGACAGTGGTCCAGGGCCACTCAGCTCCAGCCTCAGAGTCACCTGCAATGAAAACCACCTCTTGCCATCAGGGATTCAGTGATATAGATGGGATTTCTTAAAAACCAAAACTGACAAATAGTCTCTGGTTTGTAGGAAAGAAAAGTCATATTTTCATAGCAAAAAAAAAAAAAAAAAAGAGGGGACATGTTTTTAATATCAAACTGTGGTCATCAAAGTTTTCACTGACTTTTAATAACTGGCTTTTTTATTTTGAAAATTAGGGTTCAATAAGGGTGGTCCAAAAATCACTTTTATTGTACTCAAGACCTGTGACACCTCTACCTTAGGAATGTTGGTTCTGGTGAGAGCAGTGGTTTGGGAGGCATTGGGTGAGACGCACCAGTTGGAGCCGAGTTCCCAAAGGCCAAGGGGGCCTGTCACAGTGACCTCGTGCTACCAAAGCACTGAGCAGCCAAAGCCTTTAAGCAGGGCAGGAGGGGAGACAGCCAACAAGCCAGCATCCCTAGAGCTCCAGGCTGTGCACCCCTGTGCTGCATTCCGAGATGAGGCTGCTCTCCCACCCCAAGAAGACAACGCCCCAGTGTGGTCTCCCAGCCTTCTAGGACTCAGCGGAGGACTTCCATTGAAAATAATGGAAACTCACATTGGCGCACTTTTGATCCTTAAAAGGCAAGTCTCTTTTGATCCTTGAAGATATTCTCTCAAGCCAGGAGGACAGGCAGGGTGGGGAGGAGAGAAGTTTAAAAAGGAGGATGATCCATTTCATCGAGCCAAGAGGCTGGGCTAGTTGGAAAGTCGGGGTAGCCTACACTGCTTCCTGTGGAGATATCAGAGGTGGGTCCCCCAGCCATGGCTCTCAGCGTCTGGCTCACTCCCTGCCCTGCGTGCGCAATGATGCCCAGATTACTGTCCACCGTGTAATCCAGCCCATTGAGCAAAGGAGCGTGGGATGGCAAGGACGATATGGAGGATGGAGACTGGGGGATTCCATAGGGGCTCCCATCCCTCAAGTCCTGATAGGATTGTCCTGTCCCGTCCATGGAGAAGCTCCCATTCATTAACTGTCCGCCTGTAACGTCCCCCACGTTGCCATAAATCCTATTGGTGTGGCCAAGTTCTGAGAGAATTTGATCCTCTGTGGACGAAAGAACGGAGATTTATTGTCAGCTGCCAGGACTCCAGTGGTCCCCTGCTCTTCACAACCTAGGAATACACGTGACCAGGAAAGAAGCCAGAGAGGCAGCGGCCTGGCTGCCCAGCATGGGTCAGACACCAAATATGGCAGCCTGACACCCAGAGGCCAACCCAGGTCAAGGGGAAAAACAAGAAACAACTGCGGAGACTAAATTCCCAGGTCCCAGAAGGCTGGATGAACGCTTGGGGAGCTTGTTGGTCCCATGTGGCTTGTGGACTAAGACACCCTAGCTACACTGAGGAGCATGAATGCCCAAGGTTTGGTGGGTCGTCTATTATCGATGTCACAAATGGAAGCTCTGTGCTGACAAGACTTACTCTGAAAGCTTTCAAGCTGAAAAAAGGCTTGGTCTAGTTCGTTGGGAAGCTAGCAGGCCCTCATGATAGCGTCACCTGAGGACCGCTCTTAGACATGTGTACAAAATCATTTTGGTCTACCTGGAAAAGTGGGTCAATATAGAAGGACTCGGTTTCTCTCTCTATTCAATATGCTTTTCACTAGGGACAAAGAATTGATTTGATTAAGGCAAATGGACCTTCCTCTTTCTTGAAAAATTTCATTAAGTGGATTTAATGGAATCTTTGCCACTTGAAAGAATGCATCTCTCCAACAGAGGTGAGCAGGTTAGATCTTAAGAAATAAAGGATTATATAATTACCCAGAGAGACCAATGACATGTCAACCCCGGGGACCCACCGGCACCCAACAGAAATGAGCTGTGAAGCAAGACTTCACAATCCTGTATGTGCCAGGCATGACTTTCAACAGCTCAGGTGAGATTAGGGGGCCTTCTCGAGAGAGGCCCGGACGTGAGCGTCAGGTCCATGAGCCCTCGCGGGGAGCCGCACAGGCCATGTTCTGAGGGGAGGCTGACCTCCAGGGCACAGCAGACCTCTGGCCGAGCTACAGCCCTCTCAGGGCATCGTGCTCCTGGCAGGCACCTTGTTCCCTGCCCTGTGCCACAGACTGCTCTCACTATTTCCACCTGGGCCTCTGCATCAATTCCTATGTAGGGCCTCCCCACAGTAGACTCCAGCACCCCATCCCTCTGCGGCCTGCCCCATAACACCCATAAAAATGAAAAAGGGGGGCGGGGAGCTCATGCCCTTTAGAGGGGCCAGGAAGATGAAGGCTCAGCTCCACTGTAAAGTGGCCATGATTTAGCCTTTCGCCTGTACCTGTCGTCCCATGTGAGCAGGGCCCTCTGTGGGCTCCACAGGCTGCTGTGGGGACAACCATGCCCTCCACACATACAAACGTGCTCAGTTCTCCCCAAGCACATCCACGGTCGCTTGTGTTCACTGACACCCTCAACAACACTGGGGGTGGGCGAAGCTGTGGTATTCCTCGTGGGGAGGCTGGGGCTCAAAGAGGGTACTGAGGCTCAAGAGAAGCGAATCCATTTGACAGAGCCACACTAGAGACCAGGTTTCTGGTCCCCAGTTCAGCACACTTCGCTTCCTCCCAACAGAAGACCTTCCACATTGGAGGACTCAGTTACTGAGAAAAATTATGGTTATTTGCAAACGACCCGAGGATTGACAACATGCAGTAATTTGCAATTTTGCCGATGCACAAATTTGAACAGAGCGCATGCTGCAAAGCTTGTGTGCGGGGGACAGGATGAGGTGAGTGGTGGGGAAGGGATTTCAGAAACGAAGCCAGTTCCCCATCTCACATGCACTCACAGCACTGATTTCCCAGGAAAAGGGCCGGTTGAGCACGGCTTCCCCACCACCAGGGCGGGAGGAAGGGGCTACCCTAGGGGACCATGGGAGCTGGGCCGGTGTCCCTGTAAAGGGGAGGCTGGCAGGGGAGGGGCTGGGCCATCTGTTCGCAGCTACCTGGGCTGGTGAGGGAGTCCCGGACAGCAGGAGGAAGGGGAGGCCTCGGGCCACAGGACGGGGCCTGGCGGGGCCCGGGCACCCAGCTTCCGGATCTCAGCAGCAGCGCTCTTTTGTTTTCTACTCCTTGTCCCATCGCGAAGGGCCACTGACATCTCCCCCACCCTTCCCTGCAAGTCGGGGGAGGCCTGTGTTCAGGAGGGAGTTGCCAAGGCCTCAAGGAGGATCCCTCCGAGCGTCAAGCATCACTGGTTCCCGGGGGACGTGCCTACGGCCTCGGCCTCGCCCCTCCAGCCCTGCTCACCTCGGAAGCTCAGCTCACTGTCACTAACCCCACAGTCCTCCGCAGAGCTCTCCTTCTCCTGCTTGCTGCCTCCCCGGCTCCTCTTCACGCTCTTGTAGAACTGCCCCCAGCGGTGCCGCCCCGCGTCCTTCTTCAGGCGTTTCTCCTTGGCCCTTCTGTTCTGAAACCAAACCTGCCACACAAGCACAAGGGACACGCTCGGAGGGGGTCCACCCTGAGCCCAAAGCCCCCAGGACGCCCAAGGCAGGGCCTGGAAACAGACCGGAGCCTCCGCAGGGTGCAGGGCCAGGAGTGTGAGGTGCCCACGGCCGCCGCTGCCTGGGCCTGAGAACCCTGTCTCCCGTTCCGGCAAAACCCCGAGGTCCCGGCCCCAAGCCCAAATCCCCGAGGGGAGCAGTGACACCACTCACGAGGTGACGTCACTCACGCTCTCTGAGCCCCCTGCAGGTAGCGGGCGCAGACACAGGGTCCGGCTCAGGACACCGTCCACCCTGGCGCAGGCCGGGGGTCCCCAGAGGCAGGGAGGCCCGGCCGTCTCACCTGCACCACCCGCATGTCCAGGCCTGTCTCGGAGGAGAGCTGCTCCCTCACGTGCCGGGCGGGCTTGGGGGAGTTCTTGTAGGCGTTCTTCAGCGTCTCCAGCTGCTTCGCCGTGATGGTGGTCCGGGGCCGCTTGGCTCCGGCCTCCGAGTCATCTGCGGCGAAAACCACCTCTTACTGGGCCTCCTCCCTGCGCCTCCTTCCCGCGGTCCCCACGGCGGCCTGGCCACTCTAGGCAGCGCGGTGCGGGGCACGGGGCGCATCAGAGCGGACAGGCTTCCCAAGTCGCTGGAAGGCGAGGACTGCCGCCCCCCATCTTCCCTCGGCTCCTGGCCTCCCCCTCCCTCCGCCAGCCCAGCGGCCGGGAGGCCCTTCCCCAGACGGGACGTGCACAGCTCCCCGCGCTCGCTGCGTCACACACTCTGCACAGACACCCTCGGGAGCTACCTGCCGCCAGCGCTGTGCAGATGAGCAGCCAGGCCGAGGCCTGGGTTCCCGGGTTCCCAGCTGCCCAGACGCCCCCGTCCCTCTCCCGCTCCCCTCGCCTCGGCCACGCTGCCTCTGCCGCGGCCACAGCCGAGCCTGCACTAGCACGCATCGTCCGAGCAGTGCTTATAAACCACGGCTAAGAACCTACTAGTGGGTTGTAAAGTCAATTCAGTGGATTAAATGAATAGAACAGAACAGAACAGAACAGATGCGGGCTAGCATCGTTCCATGAAAGTTTAGTTGTCACTGCACGAATGCGTGTACTGAGTTGCAATGTACAATGGCCTTCTTACTATGGATCCCAGTCAACATTTTCTGAAAAACACTGGTCTGCGTTTCAGAGCAACACACTGACCGATAGACCCCAAGTCTTCGATGGGTTTGGAGTGAATGAGCTTCAAGTTCCTATTAGTGAAAGGCTGGTCCGTCCCACTCAGAGTCGGGCAGAGACAGGCACGTGGGTGTGTTCTGCAGTGCACAGTCAAGTGCAAAAGGTCTGTTTCCTTGGATTTACCGCCCCCCCCCCCGGCATGGTACCCCTGGAGCGAACAAGGAACAGGTCAGCAGCTGGGCCCTGGCACCCTCAGCCTCTGTGCGGCCTCACGTGTGTTCTTTAAAGTGTCTCTGCCGCATTCCTGCCGTCCTCCTGCCTTTTCTCCTTCCTTTCCGTTGAAGAAAACCCTCTCTTAGAGACAAAAATAATAGGCAATACTTATTAGCACCTACTGTGTGCTGGTGCTGACTAAGAACTTGACCTGCACTCAATGCTCACAAATCTACCAGGTGGAGCCAGAAGGCCTGGGTTCAACATTCCTGTTGTTGTTACTGTCGAGCAAGTAACCTCTCCCCTCAGAAGCCTGGGGGGCAACGCCACCTGCCCTGCCGGTGGGGAGCACCAGAGGAATGAAGCAGTTGTCCAGCCGCGGTGCTTATGCACACATGGGGGGGGGCAGCCAGTGTCCTCTCCTCTCCCTGGGCTGTTTTCTCCTCCAGAAGAGCCACTGTCGTCCCAGAACCCCTGTCACCCAACTCCCTCCCTTGGAGTCCCAGACCCAGGAGGAGGATTCCAGAGCTCCTGCGGCAGAGACTCCACTGCTTAGAGAGTAATTCCTAAAGACTGGGGAAAACCTCCAAAATGCTCTGAAGTCTATTATGAGAAGCCAATCCTTTCTGCCTGTATTCATAGAGTTTACAGCATGAGAATGTTTGGTGCAAATTGGAATTACGCAAATAGGAAATAGCACACTCGTAAAATCTGTTTACAGTCTTTACATATCAAATTAGAAATAATGAAACCAACAAAAATGTTTTCATTCTTCGAGAATCACTTAATTTCAAAGTAGTTTGGTCTAATACTCTGGTCTCTCTTCAGATCGTATTAATCTTTTGCCTTTTGCAAAATAGCTTGGCCTAGTGAATTAGAAATTCTTCTCACCACAGCCAGATGGCAGCGCCACTGGGACGTACCCCTGTCGCCCCAGTTTGTGCCCCGTGGGTCCCGCACTGCTGCTTACACGCACGGGACTTTCTTCTTGCGATTACGAGGACTAATATGCTGTTATTTTAACATTCACTGTTATTATAATTTAAAATCTTTTTTATATCCTATAACAATGTCATCCAAGTATTCATTAAGTAGCGGTGGCAGTGCTCATGCTGAAAAATGTACCCAAAAATCAATAACTTTGGTACGGAAGTTAAATGTGATAAAACGCTAGGAGGAAGGCTAAACGAGACCATGATACCACGATACCACGAGAGCATTCTGCAAGGTGCTAGGATAATGCTGAGAAAATAAAAAGTAGCATTAAGGCAAAGATGTGCTTCACTGGTTATGGATTTATGTGCTCCCAGAATACAACCCCCCAAACACACTTTTTATATTAATTCCTATGGTAAAATTAGTCTGAAAATATGTTACTTTTGAATTATGCAGGGTCTCCTAGAACTTGTCCCTGGAATAAAATGCAACCTCATCATATTGAAAATGCAAATATCAGGGGAGATGGAACAAATGAACAAAATCATTCACACTAAGGTGCAAATAGCTGCTATTAGCCACAAGGAGGGTTCAGAGTAGCAAGGAGGATTAAAACAATGTGAAAACACGGCCAAACAAGGCAGACAAATTCCCTGCTGCTCTCAGGATCACTGGGTTGCACAGGGCGGAGCAGCCCCCTGTGGTGCTGGCAGCTGGAGGTGGCAACTGGGGGTTGGGGGGACACCTGGGGAACATGCCAGAAATGCTGTGTGACATCAGCAACGTCACCTCCCTGTCTGCTTTTCTCTTCCACATTGGTCTCACTCTTACTTGACATCCCACTTCACAAGCCTTAATCCTATCTAAACCTCAGGCAACCGCCCTCTGGAGCGGGTATTATTACCCCCACTCAGCTAAGAAGCCAAGGCTCAGACAGTCACACAACTTGCCAGGAACCCCCAAGTTCGTGGGGACGCCCGCCCAGCTGATGCCCAATCCAGTGTCCCCGCACTGTCCCACAGAGGTCTGCTATGGTGCAAATATTCCTCGATAAAATTAGGAGCTGCACGATGTCATTCCTGCCTCCCCAGCCAGAGTATGCCCAGTCTGTGTTTGTCTCCCTCTTTCCCGAACCCGCCACACGCCAGGGTAGGCTGCGCTGACACTGCCCAGAGCGTAAGTGAAGAGAAGCCGCGGTGGCCGGGAGGGTGTGTGTCTCATGTCTCTGGGGAAGGGCACCAGAGTTCCAGAGGTGTCTTGGTACACCTGCCTTGATGGTTTATCCCTGATAAGACACCCTAATCTTCCTGCCGGGCGCAGTGGCTCACGCCTGTAATCCTAGCTCTCTGGGAGGCCGAGGCGGGCGGATTGTTTGAGCTCAGGAGTTCGAGACCAGCCTGAGCAAGAGGGAGACCCCCGTCTCTACTAAAAATAGAAAGAAATTAATTGGACAACTAAAAATATATAGAAAAAATTAGCCGGGCATGGTGGCGCATGCCTGTAGTCCCAGCTACTCAGGAGGCTGAGGCAGGAGGATCGCTTGAGCCCAGGAGTTTGAGGTTGCTGTGAGCGAGGATGACGCCACGGCACTCTAGCCCGGGCAACACAGTGAGACTCTGTCTCAAAAAAAAAAAAAAAAAGACACCCTAATCTTCCGTGACATCACCATCACAATTAACTCCCAAGCAATCGCATGGGGTGAGTTTTAAGGAATCGGAACAGACAAGAACATTAAGGCAAAGAGCCTTGGAACAGGTTTGAAGAAGGCCCAGGTCTCTGGAGGAAGGAGATCAAAGGCCTCTGCTATCCTGAATGCCCAGAGCTGTGGGGGTGGGGGAGGGAGGAAGAGAAAAAGAGAGGCAGCCCCTTGGCGGGCAGCCTGGCCCCTGCATGCCCAGCCGGGCTCCCCCTGGCCCACCCAGAGGCCTCCTCACCACACCCCTTCCAGGGTGCTGTGCTCATCAGGCAGAAACTAACTTCCCCATGTACTGATCAGCTCTGTATAACGTATGTGCGTGAGCCCAGAAAGGATCTGGAAGGAGATACATAAAATTGTTGCTTAATTTTTTTTTCTCATCAAGCCCAGAGCTGTCAACAAGAGCCGCTTTCCAGAGTATCACCCTGAGTTGAGACACAGGACTGTGACGTTTTGGGAACTCGTGCATCTGAGAATACCAGATTAAGAGCCAGAGTGTGACACCCCCACCCCGTGGGCCCAGCGGGGAGCCTGGGGAAATGAGCCCCTTCCGGGCCAAGGGAGCCCCTGGGCTGCCTGAGAACATGGCGCGGAGGGCGAGAGCGGCCCGCGCTGCGCAGGCCAAGGCGGGCTTTCCGGGCTTTCCGGGCTTTCCGGGCGCGGCTGCTGAAGGCCCAGGCCTGGTTCCAGCCTCTGCTGGGCAGCGAGCCCTGCTGCAGCCAGGGACGGTGCCCCGAGGCGGCTGGGGCGAAAGGGACGGCGCCATGGGGTGGGCTGGGGAGGGGGCAGCTATATTGTTGAGTTGGAATCCCCCGGAAGTTGGCCAAGGGTTCTTCCTCTTCCTTGGCAGAGTGACTGAGCACTTGCTTCAGAAACACCGGGGCCCCTGCCCTGGAGAAGCCACAGTCGGAGGGGGAGACAGAACACGGCGAACGGGAACGCGAGCGCACCCAGGGAAGGGCGACCGAGGCCATGCTGGGCTCCCACTGGCTGCAGCCCTTGAGGCGTGGGGGGCTGAGGCCAATGCGCACCCCGGTGTCCACTGTGGCCAAGCTCCCCGCTGCCGCTTGGCACCCCCAGCCCCAGCCCAGGCAAGGAGCCACCAAGACGATGGCAGCAAGGTCCCCGGCTGCCCCGTGGCGCGGGCGCCGCATTCACGCCTCCGCAAGGCGGCAGGTGCCCGCCGATGGGGTGCTCGGAATTCACCTGGGGAGGCTTCTCACGGCAGGCAGCCGGAGCAGGGGGCCGGGGGCCGGGCGGGGGGGACGCGGGGACAGGGCGCCCCAGGCGGAGGGCACGGCCGAACAAGGCCTGGAGGAGGGGCCGGCGGGCCGCACTGTTACCGTTCTGCTTGGCCGTCTCGTAATCTTCCTTGCACACCAGCCGCCCGTCCTCCATGAGGTAGAACTCGTCGCCCGTGGCCAGCTGCCGGCTGCAGATGATGCAGGCGAAGCAGTGCAGGTGGTAGACGAAGTCCTGGGCCTTGCGCACCACCTGAGTGGGGGGGATGCCCTGCTGGCAGGCCGTGCATTTTGTGCCGAAGCGCCTGTCAGGGCAGCAGAAAGGGATTAGGGCACCGGGGGAGGGGGGGTCTGGGCCCCCCTCCACTTCCTGGAGCAGCCCCTGTCCCACCCCCCGACTCCGGCGTCCACGAGCATCACTCCCGGCCACCCAGAGCTCACCCTCTGGTCCTCTCTGCCTCCATCTAGCTTCATCGCTTTGTGCCCGGCACTCCAAGCTCACACGAAGGCGCTGATCAGAGCCAGAGTCTCTGGCGCCTTGTCCGAAGCCGGCACCCCCAGGCTTGGATTGCCTGGTCCACACCCATCAACTCAGGGGCAGTGGAGGCGTTTCTGAGATCCTCGAGAGCGGGCTGTCTCGCCCTCTGCCCTGGCTTCCGCACCCTTACGGTGACTCCTAGAGGACCGTCCTCCCAGGGAACTGTGTGTGCCCACAGGCTGCTGTGCATAAAGCGCCCAGCAAACACCTCTTCACGCGCTCCCACAGAAGGCCCTGCGTGGCCGGGGACAGCACGTGCCAGTGTCCACGCTGGCGCTCCAGAGAAAACGCATTTTGTCAGCAGAGTGGGGCTCTCCTGACAGCTTCCCTCTCCCGTCCTCCCCCAAATCTCCCCTCCCCTCCATGCGGCACACACACACACACACACACACACACACACACACACACACGAAAGCCCTCGGGGGCAGCCTCCGCCCCCTCCCCAGGCACAGCCCTGGGAAGCGGTGTCCAGGGAGGGCCCGGGAAGCTGCATTTTCCAGCCCCTACAACATTCCAGGCCAAGGAGTCTGCGGATCTCAGTTTGAAAAATGCTGCCTCAGACCCTTCCCTGGTCTACACCTTTCTGGCGCAGCGCCAAGGCAAGAGGAAGCCATCGGCGGCCCCCTGTGCCAAGGCCGGGAAGGCAGGAGAAATAGACACACGGAAAGTACAGTCTAGCAGGGTCACTGAAGCCCTTTGCCCTATTCTGGCCACAGAGATAGACAGAGGCACGCCGGCGGCCGTGGAAGGCGGGAGGGAAACTGAGGCCTGGCGTGCTCGCGGGCGGTGCAGGAGGGTACACTGCTGCAGGTGCGTCTTCCCCACTTCGGGAGGGAGCGGGAGGCGTTGGGGAAGCAGGGGCAGAGTTTAAAACAGCAATCAACCTAATTATTCATGACATTTCACACAGCAGAACTTTATCTTCTTCAGGATGAAAGACTTCGCCTAATGGATCTGGGGAAGGTTTGATTTTAATGGTCCTTTTAACTAATGCTTATAGGCAGCCTGATTTCCCCTGAAAGGACAGTACATATTTCATCCACATTAATACCAAATAAATTAATTATGGTCATGGCTATCATGATGAATCCCAGATTAATGCAGAATGATGGGTCTCTTATGCAGTAATGATACCTGCTGAGGGGGCTGCGGGGGCCCGGAACGGGCATGGCCAGCTGCGGCTTCGGAAGCACCCGCCGCCAGGAACATGGTGTCCCAGAGAGAAGGGGGGGCTTTAAGTCTAGACAGGTAACCCCAAAAGAGCCAGGAGCGTGGTCCAGGGGTCTCCTCTTCGGAGATCGGTAAGAGAAGGGTGTTGGGGTGTGAGGGGCTGGAACGTGGCAGCTCGGGAGGACCCCAGACTTCTGAATTCCTGGACTGCCCCTTAGTTTTCGGGGAGGGGGTGCAAGAGTTCTCAGGCTGAGGGGCAGGACAGGCCTTATAAACCACGCCCAAGTTGTTCAAAATTGTGCCTCGGGAGGGGGCCTGAGCTTTCCTCAGATTTTCAAAGGGACTCAGGACCCAGAAAAGCAGAGTTAATATTTGTTGAATAAATAAGTCAATGCGTAAAGAACCGCACTCTCAGAGGATGGGCACAGAGATGGCTAAATCCCAGCACGGAGAACAAAGTACACGGTCAGCTCTGGGTGGTTCTGCACCTCCCAGAACGCAGCTCCTCACCAGGCTTCCCGCACAGCGCCCGCGTTACAGAGGAAGGCTTCCCTCTGTGTGCATGGCGGGGAGACAAAGAGAAAGGAAGGCTGTACGCGTGTTACTAGAGAGTGTTTTCAAAAGGTGGCCTGTACTTCTAATATCAATCCCGGCCAAGCCACACAGGGGGTGCTGGCATGCGCCAAGGCCGCAAGCCACCCAGATCTGGAGAGTGTGTCCTAGTCCTTTGCTGAATATGCTGGGGCAGAAGTGGCTCCAGAGAAGAACTAGAGTTGCCCAAAAAGCAAATCCTGCCTCGGTGGCCAGAACAGTGGGGCAGCGATCGGAGGACAGGAGGGCCGCGGGGGGGACCAGAACCGACTGGAGCCCCTTCCTCGGCCTCTCCCACTCTCCCGCGCCTCTGCAAAGCAGACGGGGGCTTCCACTAACCAGAAGCCCAGTTGACACCGGCGCACCAGAGACATGAAAGATAACGGGGGGTATAAATTTAATCTACAGACCGACAGTGATTCATGCACGAGAGTGGCAAGTGCACGAGAAAAATGAAAAATAAATGGACTTTTCCACCAGCGTTTTTTAGCAATTGAAGCAATTTTCCTGATTGTGGGACTTATGCCGATGGGAAGTGGAAGTCGCCCCTCGTTACCTTTTTCCCCTGGAGCACAGCCAACAGGACCCCCGCCGAGGGAGCCTCCTGCACCCCCTTGGCCCACAGGGCTCCCCTGGCCCAGTCCCCGTGGGGCACCGTGACCCCATTTCCAGTCAGAGCCTGTGGACCTGGAATGAGGTGCCGTCCTGGGGTGGCGGGTGTGATGGAGACACTATCCCCTTGTCCAGAGTTTAGCCAGCCAGAGTCACAGATGACAGGACCAAGGCCATGGCTAAAATTCCCCGGCCCCAAACAAGGAAAAACCGTGAACTTGGCTGCTGCACCGAGAACCAATAGCCTCACCAACCTCACCAAATCCGAAGGCTGCCGGTGGTGAAGGGGGAGGGGCTGCACACCGGCACCCCTTAGTCCCCATCGCCCAGCTCCTGGGTGTGCGGGCCCTGCCCACCTGGCCTCACTCTGCAGAAAGACCATCCCGCCACTCCGTCCTGCCTGGCCAGGCCTCCAGGGACGCCCAGTCTCCCTGGGGAAAGCAGCTGGAACTGCCCCAAACCACAAAGAAAACACGAGGGAGGACTTGCGAATGGCTCACATTATCCTCCTCCTCTCGCCTGGGCAGGGCAAGCCGCAAAGACCCGGTAAATGAATGAATGAACCGCTCCTGAAAGCGGGTGTCTGCGCGGCCAGGGAAGGACGCGCTCTCGGCAGTGAACGCTTCTAAGAAGGGCATTGAATCCGGGTAGAAAGGGGCCTGCGGTTCACCGAAATCTGCAACTGTCCATCCCACCCGCCGCCATCATCACTTCCCTTCCACGCGTGACCCTGGACAGCCCAGCCCGAAACGACGGCGGAGGCCCCGAGAGGCAGGGGCCGGCCACCGCTCCCACGGGCAGGCAGCGGGAGAACCAGCACCTCCGACACACGCAGCGGGCGGCAGGCACTGCTCGGTGCCCCCGCCCTGGCCTCGCACGCGTGCCCAGCTGCTCTGAGCCCCGGCCCTGCCATGGGGGCCCCCCCCGCAGGTGCGCCCACCGCAGCACGCTGGCTCAGGTGCGGGGCTGGGAAGTGCCGGGACATCGCAGCCCACTCCCGGGGGCCACCTGGTCTCACCCTCTGCTCCGGTGCTCGGCTGCGCTGGCGTCTCTGTCCATCTGTCCACCCTGCTGCCTTTGGCAGGCCTGGCTGGGTCACTCACAGGGGCAGGGACAGACTCGAGGGAGTCTGGGCCTTGTAGGAAGAGGGCCACAGGTGGTCCCTGCAGGCACCAAGCCTTCCAGAACCAGGGACACATAAACCCTACACCCCGGCTGTCTGACACACTCCTGATGGTAAGTTCTGTCCCAGGATCAGAGCCACATAACGTACCACATTTTGGTCACTGTGACACTACTGATAAAGGCGGCTCCACTCAGCAAGCACCGGCTGTGTGTCCCGCACAGAGCGGGCCCCGCACTGCGCACACAGTCGCACCCAGTCCTCCGGCCAGGCCCTCAGCCCACGGCGCCGCCACCCTCCCTGTGGCCGTCACCCCAGCACCAGCCACTCAGGCTCCCAGCTTCCATCAGCCCTGCCCTAAGTCTTGGTGCCTTTGGTACCTGCACAGACCGTCCTCCTGTCCCCCCTTGATCCTTTGACCTCCCCTGCTGAGGCCATAGCCCCCACCCTTCATCAGCGGCTCTGGCTGCCCCAGACCTTGTTGTTACCGGTAACTGCAACAGCTCCAGGGACAACTCCCAATCACCCCCTGCTGGGCCACCACCCTGTCCCTCCAGGGAGCTCCCCCAGTACCCTGACTCCAACGACACAGGGACTACCCCTTCACTGTGCTTGTCACCGTCCCCCACGCCCCTCCTCACTTACTAGCCCCTCCCCTCACACGCCCTCCGTCCCACCTGCTCCACCCTGTGCAGGGCGCCCGCGGAGCTGAGGAACGCACCCCGCCTGGCTGCCTTGCATCTCAGATCACGGCCACGTCATTCTGCCGACGGCTCAGGCCAGAACCTCTGGACGCCCCCGTCTGATCTGTCAGCAAATCCTGTAGACTCCACCCAAAATGGTACCAGGTGTGGCACCACGTCCCACAGCCGCACAGCCGCCTCCCTAGCTCAGGCTGCCCCACCCCCCGCCCTGGCCCCGCAGCCCCTTTTCGGCCACAGCAGGCCAAGTCCCACCCTCCCACGCCAGTGGCTCCCATGTCACTCGGGGGCAAAGCCACACTCCCTTTAACAGCCTAGGAGACCCTCCACCATTTGGACTGTCACCTTCTTGCTCTCATCGCTCCCTCTGCCCCTGCTCCCTCCGCCCCAGCCACCCACCGGGCCCTACGGCCCTGCCCTGGCGCTGCCTCCTCTGCTAGCAACACCCCCTGCTCCTGACCCCTGCATGGCCCCCTCCTGCACTCCTGCAGGGCTCCCCTCAAATGTCACCTCCCCAGGGGCATCCGCTGCCCCCACCCTCAGCACTTCCTGTCCCCTCTGCAGAGCACACATCCCAGTAGATGTATCGTGCGGCTGTTGTGCGTTCACTGTCTTCCCCGCTCTAGAAGCTTCTTCATGACAGCGGGGCTTTCTCTGTTTTGTTCATTGCTGAATCCAGAGCCCAGAGCGGCGCCTAGCTTGGGATATGTGCTCGGGGATATTTGTTGACTACATGAGTGACCCACTCCTGCGGGTGCGTTAATACACGTTGCCCATTTGAGATGAGGAAAGCTAAGTCCAGAGAGGGAAAGCAGCGTGCCTGAGGCCTCACAGCCACGGGCGGTGGGGCTGGGATTTGAACCCAGTGCCCTTGCTCAGGGATGCCTCCCTGACTCTTGGCCATCGGAAGGCAGTCGAGGCGACCAGCCCAGGGTCCACGTCAGCCTCTCGTGTGCGGCAGCTGCCACGGCACGGCGCCCCGCCCCGAGGAAACAAAATACTGCATAACTTGATTTTATGCTTTAATTGCTTGGCGGTGATTTACTACAGGCCGTATATTTTTTTCCCAGCTGACACTTCCCTACATGTATTTCTTTTATCTATCACCACACTTGACAGGAAAGTTGCTGATATTTACTGTTACTGTATGTACCAATATTTCCAACATATATCACCGCCCACTCCGAGGCCACCGCCATGTCATGGGCACATAAAGTCCTGCCCCAGTGCGGCCAGCCTGCTCCAGAGACCAGGGTCACCCTTGAAGAAGGCCTGACACCTGGTGCCACATGCACACAGTCGTGCAGACACTTCCCCACCCACCAGAACGGCACCCCCCTCTGCTTTTTATTGGGGTTTTTATATAACGTTTTGATTTTTAGAGAGCATCCAGCGTTCTTGCTTTGAGACGAATGCTACTGAGCAAGCTGTAGAACCAGTGACCTAGTCTAACCCCCTCACTTCACGAAGGAGGGAACTGGGGCCCAGAGAGGGGTAGTGATTTGCCCAAGATCACACAGCTCAGTCAGTGGCAGAAAGGGGGCTAGAGGCCGACCCTCCCTTTCCTTTGGCCACAGGTCCTCTCCTTTCCAGCTGGGGGCAGATTCGCTTCCCGAGAGCCAATGGGACATGTAGGACCTGACCCCCTTCTACAAGAGTCCGGACCACCCCCCCTGTATTTGTGTAGACATGAATCAAGCATGTAATATGTATCAGGCAACTTCATGTGAGTTATTTCACTGAAACCACACAACAGCCCTTGTACATAGGTATTATCATTCCCTTCTTGCCGATGAGGGGTGCGGAGCAGTCAGCTGCCTGGCCCAAGGTCACCCTGCCCCCTCCCCACTCACTTGCCCAGCACCTAATCTGCCCTCCTCGCTACAGCTTAATCAGCCTCTGCCAAGGTGTCAGCTCAGTGGTCACCAAACCCCCCTGTGCAGGAGACTCACCGGGAGTGCTCACTTAAAAGCAGAAAAGCCACCCTGACTCCTGCTTCTGGGCCCTGAACCCACACTCTTAAGTCCCCAGGGGTGACCCCAGTGCAGCTGTGTCATGGACCACTCTGCGAAGTACTATGTGACTTATGCTCTTAGCACTCCTGGGGCATCTGCAGGTTGCTTATTGATGGCCAGAGTCCCAGAGTCCCTCGAGATCTAGGGCCTCATTCTCCAAAGCGGGCATGGTAGACAGCGGAAGGGACATTTGGGGTCAGAGGTCCCATCCAGCCCCCCAGGCCAACCTGCAGTGCTCACTCATACGCCAGCCACAGAACCCGACCCTCGTCTGTGGCCTCTCCTCAGGGTGGGCTTCCCCGGACAAAGATCCCTGGGGACCAGAGTGACAAACTAGACACCGGCTCTGGCAGGCCCCTGGAGTGACCTTGGCCAGAGAGTCAGGAGGAAATGAGGCCCTCGACATTTCTGGAGGCGTGGGAGCATGGGAGCAGAGGCAGCCTGGCAGGAAGGGACTCACTGGCTGGGGACGGAGGAAGGGGAACGACAGCAACGGGAGAAGCTGGCAGCGGTGCAGAGGCATGAAGACACAGGCCTGATGGGACAGAGGTGGCAGGGATGGCAGCGAGCGCCTTTGGAGGTGGGATCCCCGTGACTTGCATCTGGGGGCGAGGAGAGGAGGCTGAGCGTCAGCGACCGCAGCCGGGGGGCTGGCTGCTCCGGATGCTGGGGCCCCACACCTCCCACTCCCATGTCACCCGCATCCCACTTTGCTTGGAGACCCTGTTTCCACAGCCCAGATGCCATGTGATTCCCGCACTGATTTGCAGCCATTTGGTTCCAAGCGGATTCCCCCAAGCTATAAAAGTCCCTGAGATGCGGTTTCCACGGACGCCAGGAGGCCTCGCCCCAGGCCCGACTCTGGGAGGGTGGCCAGGGCGGGCGCAGCTGAACCGGAGAGCTCGGGGCGGGCAGACAGATCATCCGAGGACTCATCACCTCCTGATATACGGCCTCCGGTCCCCAGGGGGAACTGCCGGGCTAAGTAATTGCTTCTGCCTTGATTACAGGCCGTCACAAATGACTGTGGGCCTGGTCCCACCAGTGGGTTTGAATATTACAAATGTCCACATGCACAGCCACTATCTGGACCATCTGATCGTTACCTTAAAAGGTTTAATTTGCTTAGTGAGGGAATTAGACTATAAACTACTCAGAAATTATGGAAAGTCACACGTCACAGACCTCCCCCGCGGGTTCCTTGAGCACATTTCGCTGGAGCGTCATGTGCGTGTGTGCGGCCCGGCAGGTGTGCAGTTATCAGAAGTAGGGGCCCAGCAGGCGTCTGGCTCCGGATCAGAGCCACAGCCAGCCCAGGAACTGGAGCAGCCTCCGCCTGGGGCGACAGGGCGCGAGAGAGCTCGAGGCAGCCCGACAGCCACACGGGCACCGGCTGGCCCCTCCGGCCAGGGCTGCGGCCCCGCTCTGTGACGTGAGGACCGGGGGCTGTGGTCACTGCCCCACAGCTCAAGGAAAACACATGACAGCTCCCCAGGCCACCCCGGCACTAAGGCGTGGACCTTCGTTCTAATCGCCTGACCTGCCACTGCCCCTGGACACGGCCTCGCCACTGAGCAGAGGCCCCTGGTCTGGCCCCGAGGCCTTTTGCGGCCACATGACTCCCAGCCACCACTCCGGGACTCCCTCCTCTCTTGTGTCCTCCCTACCGGACACAGCAGCTCGGCCTGAATCGGAACAGCTCCTAACAACGATCACGGCTGAGCACCTCCTCATCTTACTCAGTCCGCACAGTAACTCGGAAAAGTGGGTAGTTTCACTCCCATTTTCGCGACGGGAAAGCGAGGCTGGGTGAGGTCTAACGCCCTCGTTCACGCGGAGCCTGGACTCGAAGCCAACGCCCGCTCCGCTATGAAGTCCGCCCGCAGACAGGTGGCGCCTGCCTTTCCCCACGTGAGCTGATGTCCTGGGGGCATCTGCCCACCGCCCGGATGAGGCACAGGGGTCCTGGTCACCGGAGTGGTTGGGACCTGTCCACAGCCAGCTGGGCCAAGCGCTGCGCGGCCGGCGCTGAAACACACTGTTCCGGACGGCGGGGATAAATCAGAGCCGCTCTCGGGCTCCCAAGGACGCTGCCTACCTGCCCTTGGCTGGCAGCCCACCTGGGATTGGCTGGCTGGAGGGGAGCGGAGGGAGAGGGGGAGGGAAGTCCTGCCTGGCCCCGCAGCCTGCACAGCTCCCTCTGCCCCCCTGGGAACCCCGCCCAGTGAGGCCTCAGGGGCAGGGGACACCCTCGGAGAACCTCCTGGGGTGGCAGCACCCTCAGAACACCTGAGACTCTTCCCCGGTCTCCCGCTCCAACAGACAGATGCGAGTACAGACTCCTGGTGGCCGGAGGTGCAGCTTGAAGCCCCCCCAAGCCTGCAATGTCCTTGAAGTCTCGCCCTTTTAGCTGAGAAACTTGTATGTTACCCTCTCTTCCACTCCACACCTACGTTTGTCTTCACGTCATAGTTGTCTGTTTCCCAAAGCTTCACGTAAATCGACATGACGCGCTGGGACTGTGGTTTGTCCCATGGTGCACTGCTGGGTGCCCTCCCCACTCCACCGGCCGCCTCCACCTCTGTCTGTGGGGCTCTAGGCAGTTAAAAGTCACCTCTAGGGGCCGGGCGCGGTGGCTCACGCCTGTAATCCTAGCACTCTGGGAGGCCGAGGCGGGCGGATCGTTTGAGCTCAGGAGTTCGAGACCAGCCTGAGCAAGAGCGAGACCCCCGCCCCAACGAAAAATAGAAAGAAATTAATTGGACAACTAAAAATACATAGAAAAAATTAGCCTGGCATGGTGGCGCATGCCTGTAATCCCAGCTACTCGGGAGGCGGAGGCAGTAGGATCACTTGAGCCTAGGAATTTGAGGTTGCTGTGAGCTAGGCTGACGCCACGGCACTCTCGCCCGGGCAACACAGTGAGACCCTGTCTCAAAAAAAAAAAAAAAGTCACCTCCATGGGAAGCTCCCAAAGTTGGTCCAGGGGGGACACCAGGAGAGGCCAGCCCAGGCACATCCCTGAGGGGGAACTGTGACAGCCTGGCCCTCCAGGGCGTCCGGTCAAGTGGCCACACACAGGGGCCAGAAGCTCAGAGCTGTTTATAAAGCACTTAGCACCATGCTGGACACGGTCTACACACCACCTTCCTCCCGGCTCTGTGGGCGAGCCTGAGCTCCTCGTCACAGGCAAGGGATGAGGTTCAAAAAGACCGAGGTGCTTGTTTGTGGACAAACAGCTAATAAATAGGACAGGAATTCAGCTGAGCTCCTGTTGGTTTCACCAAACCCCTCCACTCACAAAATAACCCCCTTTTGAAAAATGCTCCTCTGTACCAGGTCTCTTAGGCAGGCGCTATTAGAATTCCCATTTTTCCTGAAGAGGACAATGAAGCTCAGAGATGTCAAGGAACCTGCCCAAGGACACCGAGCCGGCTGCTGACAGAGCCAGCACTTGCACCCAGCCCCGAGGGCAGAGAACCTGCCCTGTCTGCACTGTGCCTCGGAGGAAGGGAGCTGCCTGGCTCCTCCCAGGACCCAGTTGGTGACGACAAGGGGACCCAGATCCCTGCTCCCAGACCCCTACTCCCCCCAGGCCCTGAACCCTTTTCGAGGAGCTGTGGGACCCGTGACATGCCGGACACATGGCCTTTAAAGGACCTTAGTAAATGCGACACAAGGAGTTGTTGGCCCCTCAGCGTGCAGTTCAGATCATAATAGGCCTTGGAACGTCCTCTGCAGGACGGGTGGGCTCTCCTGATGCTTCAAGCCCCCACTGGACCCAGAACAAATGACGCTCTACTCGCAGCATTAGTCAATACAGTAATCTCCTCTTGGGCCCCTGAATTTTATTCCCTTTGGAGAAAGGAGAGTCCAGGACCCGAGAAGCAAAAATAAACAATAGCAAAAATCAGTCAATGTTACTGAGCAAGACAGGGTTCAACAGCCCCAAAAGAAAATCGCAACAACCACAGAGTACAACCTTCCCCAAATACTTCTTTCTTCATCCGTATACACGCCAACAGCGCCCTCTGCTGCCTGTCACCAGCATCACCGCGTCCCGGGCTAAAGGCTTGGAGAGGTCCAGACCTCTGGCTCTCCCAGGCCTCCTGCCACCTCCGGGGGGCGCTCTTCACGTCACCGTCTTGATTTGCAAAACCTCATGTAGAACATAGCTTGGAGGATGCCCCTGGAGTTGTGCAAAGCAGTGGCCCTGCCCCTTGTTATGCGCAAAGAGATTAAAATATTGCTCCAGAAACTTAGAACCACAGTGCTGATCAGGGAAGCCAATGAGTCCTGCCCTCTGCCTCTGAACAGGGCTAGGAGCGGGGACCACAGAAGGATAGCGCTTTTTCTTTTTTCTTTTTCTTCAAGGAGCATGGAGAAGGGATTCTGCCTGACTCTGACCAGGCATCTCCCAAACCCCACAGCTAGAGCCCAGGGAGTCTGACAGGTGGATTCAAGTATATGGCGCCTGCCGTCCCCCTCATCAGGTTGCACAGATGTGACCTCTGCAGCACATGGGAGACCCCAGAGGGACTGGGGTTGCAGGGCTGGCTCGCCCCTCCTGTCCTCCTCATGTTCTCTCTGCTTGCACCCACCGCGTGCGCGCCCCGATGTGCCAGCTGAAAGCAGGTGCCCAATGACACTTAAGAAGCTGTAACGAGGAGCAGGCCGCCCCTGAGCCCCAAGTGGGACTAAGACCCCTAGTGATGGGAGGTGACCCTGAACCTGAACAACTCACTCCCTCCCTGTCCTCGGCCGGCAGCTGTGCCTTCCTCTACCAAACAGCCACAGTCTTGAAGAGCTGGCTGGGGCCTGTGCATCCAAGTGTCCTCACTGGGGACTTCAGAACTGCCCTGTCTGCATCTCTGGTTGGGCCTCCATCGGCGGGGGCAGAATCACCCCAGCTTTAAACTCCTCTCCACGCAGTGTCCCATCACAGCGTTAACCGCCTGGATTCAGCACCGACTCCGTGGCCAGCTCCCTGCCGCACAGAGGGACCCATCCCAGAGTGGTCGCGTTAGGAAGCAGAGCAGCGCCCAGGAGCAAGGGGAACAATTGTGGCTAAACAACGACCTGTGCATTTCCGAGGCAGCCTGGCCTCCCCGACTTGCAAGACGCCAATGCAAGGTACAGGAGAAACTGTCACCAAAGCTCTTGTAAATTCGTTGTGTAATTATTCGTTGTATCCAACCTAGGACAAACCAATGGGCAAGGCTCAGGGCCAGGTCCTTACTTGGGAGACAAAAAAGTGAATAACACATATAGGCCCTTTCCCACATATAGGCCCATGAGGAAGATGAAACAGGTGCTCGAGAAACGAGCAGAACAGCGGCTCGTGCTGAGTCACTGGGAGAGAGAAGGCAGAGGCGGCGATGCCGCGGCCAGGGCTCCCACCCGTGAGGAGCAGGACTCTGAGTGGCCATGGAGGACGGGTGGCTTTGGCAGGGTGGCATCCTCCTGCAGGATGGAGTGGCAGGGCCAGGCAGTGGAGGCGGGAAGATGCAAGGCAGGCCTGGGGAAAGCGCACCCTCTTTGGTGGGCGTCGGGAGGAAGCACAGGCAGGAGGCTCGGATGGTGCCGATGCATCTGTTAAGTTCTGTGGGTGGAGGGGGCCCTGCTGAAGGAGCCGGGGTGGGCAGCACCAGGCCTGTGGGCAGGCTGGCTCATTGGCAGGAAGGCATGCAGGCGACAGGAAGGTGAGTGGAAAACCAGACAGGTTTCTGCAGAGCAAGACCTTGAAAGAATCCAAACAAGGGCCACAACGTGGGGACGGTGGTGTGGGGAGGCCACGGAGGCAGGGCTCAGGGGCCCGAGCCTGGGTGAGCAGCTGTTACTGTTATTTCTGGTCTTGGGCTTATGGCTCCTGGGCCTGTGGTGATGCCCCCTCAGCCTGTGCTCCAGGCCCCTCCTGGGTCTAGGGAGACACTCTTTCCTTATCATTGCTTCTCCCGAAGTCACCCCTGCACCAGCGCTGCTGCCACCTCCCTCTCCACTCCTCCCTTTCCCAAACCCGGAGCCAGTCAGTCAGGGGCCACAAATCAGACATGGCCCTGAGGCACTGCTGGGGTGTCAGGGGCTCTCTGGCAACAAAGCCCTGGGTCTGTGGCCCTCCCACAGCTGCCCCGACGTGCCAGGCTGGGCCAGCCAGAAACCCTATGGGCCCTGAGGTCTGACCCAGGGACATCTCAGCACTTACTCTGTCCCTAGATGGGCAAGCAGGCAGCATGGCCACTCGCCTCGTCCCTGGAGCTCACCGTGGCTCTCCAGAGGTGCAGGGACAAACCGGAGGATGGTGCCCTCCTGATCACAGAAGCAGGGCGGCTCACCCAGCCCCCAAGGCCAGGCCCTCCCACCTGCTGCCTCCTGCCCTCCTTACACACGTCTGTGTTCGCACGTGCACAGCCCACAGTGCACACGCGCGTGTGTACACACAAACAGTGCAATTCACCCCATCCAGGGGCCCGTGGGAGCCGCCGCGGTGCCTGGCCAGGACATCACCGAGGGAGGAAGGTGGCGGCAGACTCTCGTTGCCACTGAGAAAGGATGTGCTGGAGGAACCCGGACTGCGTACGTGCCAGGAGAAGGGAAACCAGATGAAGGTCAGAGGTGGGAAAGCGAAATGAAGATTGGAAGAACGGGGAGCAGTACACAGCGCTCAGAGCCAGAACCAAGGCCCCGTCCTTGCATTTGAACTTGCTGGGTGCGCCTGTGCTGGCTGCTGCCCCGCCCTCCCGCAGCACACGCAGACGTGCTCACGCTCACGCACGACGCACGCACGCAACAGTGGGGAGCGGCTCATCCTTGACCGAAGCGTGATGGGGACAACGTGCAGCCTCTGAACGCAGCAGGGAGGCAGCCCCAGTAGTTAGCAAGATCTTCTTTAATGTGCTCTTCGGCTCAGATCGCACGAAAGCAATCTGAGAGTCCTCTGAAACTCGCATCGCTTATTCCCCACAGCTAAGCCTGCGGGAGGATTTGGGAGAAATAGTGTTCTACGTCCCGGACTCACGGTCCCCACTTCTTTTGTCTCCAGAATATGCACGTGCAGGAGGCTGTGCATGGCCTCCGCGGGGCCTGGTTATTCCCGCTGAATGTCTCCAGGCCCCAGACACACCTCCCAGCACCCCGCCACCGGGGCTGCTGTGACTGAGCACCGGCTCACTGTCACTGGCCGCTGATCCCACCTCCTGTTCTGGGCTCTGCTGGCTTCCGGCTGGTCCATGTCAGCTGAGGCACCAAGCCCAAGGGCCTTGGCTAACAGATTCTGAGAGAGAAGTCCCAGACTAAATGCCACAGAAAATAAAGTCTAGGAAGTTCCCCCCCCCCAACCCAAAGCTCCAACAGGATTTTTCTGATGGATCCAACCCCAGAATGAACAATCCAGGACAGTCTCAGAGCTAACACCCAGGCATCAGGCGCTGTTCTAGGAATTTTACACAGATTGACTTGTTTAAAGCTGACAACAATCCCTTGAGGTAGGGATTATCATCATCAGCCCATTTTACAGATAAACTGAGGCACAGAGATGTTAAGTAACTTGCCCAAGACCAAACAGCCAATGAGTGGGCTCAAACCCAGGCAGGGTCTGGACTCTTAACCCTTATAAGAAACTGCCTTTTCATCATGTTTCCAGTTAGAGTGACGACGCTGACCAAGCCTGGCTTGACTCCGCCCAGGAACAACTCTTCCAAGCCTCTGAGGCCCTTGAAGCAGGTTGGGAAAACACAGCCACGAAGACTCAGATGTGGGCCATGAACCGAAAAGCACCTGCTCTGACTGTCCTGGGAACGTTACAACCAAGTGCCCTGAGGCACCAATGCATCAAGACAGAAAGAGCAGCTCCTTTTAGGACTTGCAGAGATCCTTTGTCAGCCACCCTGGAGAAATCTGGCCCAAGCTCTCCACCCGCTCCTCACCCTTCCCCATTTGCAGAGCTGAGACACTGGGCCTCAGGCAGTGATGGGGCCGGTGACCGGAAGGGGACCTCAGTGAGGGGCATCCTCTCATCACCGGGATTCACCTGCTCCACCCAGGGTGGACCCTCCAGCCTCCCCAGCCCACCTCACTACAGAGATCCCCCTCCCTGCATAGGGAGAGGCAGAGATGGGCTAGGGAAGGAGAGCGGGGCTGAGACCGTGGCTCTGACTTACTTGAAGAAGTCCTCTTTGCAGTAGACGCTCCCGGCCCTGGAGAAGCACCTGTCGGCCAGCTGCATCTGGCAGTCTGCACACTTGAGGCAGGAGCTGTGCCAGTGTCTGTCCAGGACCTTCAGGATGAACTTGTCCAGGATATGCTGGTTGCAGCCAGCGCACTGGGGGATCTCTGCAGGGAGAGGAGAGAGAGCCAGTTCGTGAGCCTTCCCTGCAGCCCGGCGAACCAGGCAGGTCCTACGTGGATGTCTTCCCATTCTGCTGGGGTGGAACAGACATGACCCAAACCCCCAGTGCTGTCGCATACAGTTGTGCAGTTGTACACTGCACAAACATGCCTGGTCAAGGGGGCAGGTAGGGATTGAAAGTCAACCCTTGCCCTGATGGTCAGGCTGTGTATTCTGGCTTGAGGTGACTTTGGCCCAGAGGGATCACCTGTTACTAAGAGCACCACACGCTTTTAGCATCAGGTAACCCCATTTATGCCAACTACAGTTCCACAGCTAAGAAGTCAGGAAGGCCCAACAACATTCACCTCTGTTTGCATGGCACGTTCACTGGTGATTGGAAGCTGTGCTAAAAACAGCAGCCTCCAAAGTGAGCCCTGTCTAGGCGTCTGACCTGAAAAGCAAATGATATGCATGAGGGGTGGGCAGTGACGGAGGTCCAGGCCTGAGGGTGCTCTTGGAGAGAAAATCTCAATATTTTGATGAACTGCAACAGACACCATGGATTGGTTCGATCAATACCCAGTCCTGATGTGCCTTCCTGTACTGCACGCAGGAAAGCTAGAAACTGCTTTTCGGACTCCCTGCAGCTCGGGCTCCACATAGGATTTGGAGTCTGCCACTCAGATGTGCTTAGGAGAGACCTGAATTCAGAACCGAGTTCAGTGTAGGGACAGCCGAGGGGCAGGCTCCCACTGCGCTGGCGTGGATCATGGCTGGGGCTACGAGGGGTGCTGTTTATAACGTCCTGATCAATCACAGCAGAAGCAATGAAATTCTGGGGACTGAGAGTTATTTCTGGAAGCTCCACCCAGCTGAGCTGAAAGCCACTTAATACCTGGCGATTAATCACTTTTTACTTAAATAGTGAAAGTGGATTTTGTTGTCTGCAACTGAACACTAACCACTGCCCCATCCCGTTCCTGTCCTGAGTGATTTCCTATCCAAGGTCTGTTTCGCTGCCCCCTCATCTTTACTGGAGGGTTGTTTGGGCATCTGATAGTATTTTGAGTCACTGAATGTTTCAAAATCTACAAAACAAAATAATCAGGCTTCCTTGGTCAGATGAACAAATAGTGCTAGCATCTCTAGCCATTTTCCCCTGTATTTTTCCAAAAACTAAACTAAACTAAACTAAACTAAAATAAAAATAAAGGAAGGTAACAAATTAACAAACATTAAGAACAAAAATATACAAGTGCATGCATTTGGCCTCCTATAGTATCCTCCTGGAATAGCACGCATGAGGCTTGCAACTCCAGGGTTTCTCACCTCTACTATGAATAGCACTTTTGCTACTTGTTTGTCTATACATCGTCTTTCCCATTAGAAGGTGGGATCCTCAAGAGGCAGGAACAGTGTTTCTTTCTCGGCTTTGCATGCATAGCACGACGCCTGGCACACAAGGGTAACTGCACAGAAGTTTACCACTGAGTAATGATTGATCAAATTGGCCGGGCGCGGTGGCTCATGCCTTTAATCCTAGCACTTTGGGAGGCTGAGGCAGGAAGATTATTTGAGGCCAGGAGAGTGACCCCAGCCTGGACAACAAAGTAAGACCCCATTTCTACAAATTTTTTTTTTAAATTAGCTGGAGAAGGATAACCTGAGCTCTGGCCTTCAAGGCGGCAGTGAGCTATGATTGTGCCCCTGCACTCCAGCCTGGGTGACAGAGTGAGACCCCATCTCTTAAAAAAAAAAAGTGTTAACTTAAGGGAATTAGCCTAAAAGCACTAAGAAAAATTTTAAACACATCCGAAGCACTAAAAAAATTGTAAATACTTGAGAGAAAGATTCCTCAAGTATTAAGACATTTGCACTTAAAATTTATAGATAGGCTATGGGGACATTCATGAAATGCCATCACTAGCCCTGTACACATATGTGCCAACCCCGACCCCAGCCTGTTCCCTTCATGGCTCCAGCGCCAGCATCTGTGGGAAAGTCAGACCTGTTGGATGCCCTGCCTTTTGACCCCTTTCTCAGACCAAAATACACAACGAAAACTACCAGGACCACACTGAGGTAGACACACATAGGCCCAGACACTTGCTAATTGTCCCAGTACATATGTGATTCTTTTTTTCTACCTCAAAAGTTTTCCTCCTTAAGAAATAAACTGTTCAACCATTAAGTACTTCCCAAGGACTTCCGATACGCCAGCAAAGCACTAAGCACATGACAGCTACAGGAATTGCCAACTCATGGGGGAATTAGGCGAGACACAGGGAGAGAGTGTGGATTCTGGGGCCAGACTGCACGAGTCTGTCCTGGCTCTGCTTTTCACACAGTCATTTAGCTGCTCTCTGCCTCAGTTTCCCCACCTACAAAAGTGGGGTGATGAAGACAATAGTGCCTGGTAGGATTGTTGTGAAGAGCAAATGAATCAATACACCTAAAATTCTGAGAACGAGGCCCAGTATACAGTAGGTAATCAGTAAGGATTCACTATCACTAGGAGATGAGATAACTGTAGTAACCGTGGAAAGTAAAGTTAGGCACCATGTTCATGGTCTTTATCTAACTGAACTCTCACAAGAGTCCCTGCATAGATGGCTTGGCTCTCCGGCGGAGGCTTGGGGACTGCCCACCTCATGCAGATGCACATGCAGCCAGCCCCGGCCGCCCTCAAGGACTGGCTGGCATGGCTGGAGAAGGTTTTGGTGGAGAGGTGACTTATGAGCTGGCCAGTCTATGAGGGGTGGACAGCCAGGAGCTCCCGCGGTGACATGCCCAGCTTCAGAGAGGGGAGAATGGGGGACAACTCAGGCCAAGAGGGTCATAAAGGACGAGGGGGTGCAGGTCTCTCTGCATGTGCTGCATTTAGAGCCATTGTAGGCCGCTGAGCAGCAGAAAGAAGGCATCGAGGAAGATTGCTCTGGCACCATCTTGCAGGGGATGGAAAGGAAGACCTGACCAGGAAGGCCTCCCAGCTCAGGAAGGTGGCTTAAGGACAAAGAAGGGTGCAGAGCCGGTAGGAACATATGACTGTGTCCCATGTGTGCAGTGCAGGGTGCCCGCTGAGCCACTGCTGGCTTCTGCTGGGCACAGCCATTCAGGACTTGGTTCCGGGTGACAACTGCAGCTCCAGCGTCCAGGCAGGGGCTTCTTTGTGAGAGTAAAGGGCTGGATTTCCAGGAGCCAGCCAGACATCGGCCACAGGGGAGGCCGATTAACCCTCTGAGAACCTGGATGGAGAAGGTCGCTGCTGGCCTGGGCCATCCCTGGGCTATCCAGACTCCCCGCACCTCCCTCGGCACCTGGGCAACAAGGGCGCCGATTCCTACCTAATCGCTGTTTGGCCTGCCCTCCGAGGAAAGAGGCAGCTGTATTGCTCCTCCCAGCCACAAATGCATGGGATGAGGGAGAGGATGTGTGCCCATAAAATTTATTTCGAGCAAGGTATCTACCGGGGAGCCTTAATATGATGAGCATTCAAGAGAGAATACATTAGAGCTAATGTATGCAGGCAGCGGCGGCAGGGGAGTTTTAGAGGCTTGTAAGAAGAGACAACATCACGTTAAGGAACAACACTAAAAGCAGACAGACAAGCCATTTCGGCTGCTAGCTTGGAGGGGATGGTTCCCGCTGGGTCCATCCAGGCTGCCCAAACGAGGGCTCCTCACAGAGAGACCTGAGGACCAAACTGGGGTCCTCGGGTTGGGCAAAAATGTAAGGGATATGCTACGGGTGCCTTTTAAGTTGAAAGTTAAAAGGCTTTTCTACTGCATTCCACTGTGGATTTTGAGGTGTGGGGCAGCTTTAAACAAAGATAATTGAAATGGTTTAAAAGATCCACACTATGCCAACAGTAATAGTGAAACTAGGCGTGACGCGCCTGCTTTGGACCATGTCAGGGCTGGCATGTGTACCACCACCTCCATCATCCACACTCAAGGAGGAGGTGTTATCGGCCCCATTTTACAGATGAGGAAACAGCGTTGGAGAGGTCCAGCAGTGTGCCCAAGCTCCCACGGTGGGGAGTGGGGAGCCGGGATTTAAACCAACAGCCTGTGCTGCCGCTTTCCTTACGATGGAGTAACCGCACCTAAGAGCCCACGGGGCCTGAACCATCGCCTTACCTGGCTTGATTCTCATTTTACAGAGGGGAAATGGAGAGAAAGTCTCAAAGCTGCTCTGCATGCAGTGACGAGAGAGTAGATGACTACTGGTCTCTTGAGCTCCCCAGCAACTGAGCAAATGGAAATGTTTGAGGCACAAAGTTACATCCTCTGGGCAGAGCATGCATGTGTCTTATGAGACAGACGCCTAATGCCCAGGGGAGGGCTGGAAGCAGGAAGGATCGCTGGTCCCCTCAACTAGCTGCAAGGTGCCAGCTCGTTGACCGCATCTGTCAAGTTCAGACCCATCCCTACCTGTGAGGGGAGGGAGGCCTGTGAACGCAGACCCCACACCCCAGGCTACACAGCTCCCATGTAACCAGTCAGGTTAGTAAGAAATGTAAACTATCTGGAAAGTTTTCAAAGAGCGACAACATAAGCCTTTTTAAAAAATCTACAATAAATTATCATTATCCTTTTTTACAATTTGGAAAGCCTGAACAGGACCGAGGTTATATAGGTTTCCTACCACAAATAAAGTTGTAACCAGAATTTCCAGCAGCAAGAGAGTTTCCAAATCCCTAGTAACTTCAATTTCTGTCACACAGTATTTGGTATCTCAAAATTCCACTTTAAAGCTGGAATTTAAGCAGATCCTTGAAGTCACCGAAGACAGAATTTGATCTATAAATTCAGTTCCCAATAATAAGAGGAATCATTTCTTTGAAAATGAAAGTTTTTATCTTTTAAGTGCTCTGTGGTGATGCTCTCTGCTGGGGCCCTGCAGAGGGTGAAACCAGGCATGAAAAGACAGGAACGCCCTCTGGGACAGCCAAGGAATCTGTGCAGATGCCGGACCACACGGTGCCCACGAGCAGGGCCTGTCCGCCAGAGCCTCCTGTGTCCTGCACAGTGACAGCGTGACATGGCTCAAGGCACAGACCCAAGCCCACAGGGACAGCATCTGCATGGACATGTCCAGACATCCTCACTATCCATGCAGACGCCCTCACACACACACACACACACACACACACACACACACACACACACTCACTGTATACACAGACACATATATACACACATTCAAACACATGCACACAGATGTACACATAACACAGACACATACGTGGACACAGAGAAACATACAGTCACAAATAAACAAAGATACATCCTGAGACACACACACAAAAGCACACACACATACATACATATCCACATATACTCAAAGACACATGCATGTACTCATGTGTACACAAAGACACACATAGACCACAGATACACACACTCACACACACACACAAACACACACAGCCTCACACACAGGCTGAGGCATTGCCATTCTGGGAAAAGGCCAGTTCTTCTGAAGTCAAGCTCTGTCTGTGGCAAGGAAGCCACCAGCGAACGAGGGCGCCGTCCCCCCTGGAGTCGGGAGAGTGGGGAGTGAGAAATATACAGGCGGGGGGAAGCAGAAACATTTTTTCAAATACTTTTCGGCCTGTTCAAAAATATTGGGAAAATTTGAAAGTTTTCAGTTCTGGTTAGAGTTTAGACCTTCAAATCTTTAGGTCTGCAAAATCGTCTACAATAAATCTCAGATCAGAGTCAGACCTGGGTTCATATCCTAGTTTTACCCTGTATGTGATCTCGGGCAAATTACTTAATACCTTTGGGCCTTGATTTTCTTATCTATTAAATGGGGATGGTAACACCAGTCTCTCAGGGTTGCTGTGCTTGATCACATAACACCATTGTCCACGGCCGGTGGTCAGCGCCCTTCTCCATCGTCTCACGACCAGTCACCAACGACATGAATTCATATATTTAAGGCATATCAAAATTATCCCATGCTTCATTATTTTCCCATAGACCTTTTTTCCCTCCCTCATCCCCTCAAAAACCACTCCAAACTCTCTTCCACCTCCTTAATGCTAAAGCATCCAGAAGAGGTACACCCTTTCCTAATCACCACAGTCTCGGAGTATGAACAGCAGATAATGCAACGTTCCAAGGTTTCAGTCTTTGGAATAAAGAAATCTGACAGATGCTTTTCTCTGCAGAATGAGGGGCTGATTCGCCAAGACCTGGTCCCCTCCCCACCTGTGAATGGTGCAAACAAGGAGGCTGAGGCCACCAACTGCCTAACCTCACTTCACTGTTGCTGTAATGTAGCCGGGTAAGAGTAGATTGGGTTCAAATGAACATTTGAGGCTTCTAGCATTTTTCTTAGACATCTAAATGCCCCAAGTAAAAGTGACTATTTCTTATTTGATAAGAAATGGCTACAAACCCTTCACTAGTAGCCATAATCTACTCCTTCATCAAGGAGGCTTATAAAACCCACGGACATGATGGCCAGCCCTCGGAGCACCTGAAGTACTGAGGTAGGGACCCGTTGGGCTTATTTTTCAGAGTAGCCCATCAGAAAATGGATTCCATTTTTAAATCCCCAAATTCCTTCATTAGTGAAGTTTCAGAGAGCTGGGAAGTGGAAAAGATCAAAAGGTCCAAGGTGGTCTGTGGCAGACCAAACCGCCCACCCCTCTCTGGTGACACGTAATAAGTCCTGTGGATTTTGATCCCCCACTCACGTTTCTTCATTTCCAAGAAACTGCGCTCAAGGAACCAGGGGCTACCGCGAAACCTTTCGCACAGAAGGTTTGTGTTTGTTTGATCGATTTTAATTCTTTGAAAAATGGTGTTTTCTATCTCTTCGGTCACAGAAGATCAACGGGGTGAAGAAAACAAAATTCCCACTAAAGAGACTAAAACTAGAACCAACACACCTGGCAATGACTTCTAAAATATATTTAAGAAAATGCACCTTTCTGGGGAAATGCATCAGAATTTCAGGTATTTCCATTGGAATCATAGTGCTGATGCATTACTTCAATATTTTAAAAACTAAGTTATTTTGTACTGATAGGAATCATGTTCATTTTACTATGCTCTGAGATCAGATTAATATTTTGTGAAATTTGAACTCTGATGTGCCCCCTTGGAGCCCCGTGGGGCGTTGCTTTTTAACTGCCTTTTGGACAAACGGAGTCCTTTTTGCTGTATAATTTGACTCGACAGCCTAATGCTGAGGACAAGGTTTTCCTCACTCCTAAAAAAAGGGAGCTGGGCTCCGTGGGAGTCGCTTCCAGAACTCCCCGTTCACAGACCCCACACTACCCCTGCCTGGCGTGGCCATGCTCTTGGGACAGCCAGCAGCACTCCATCCAGCCCACCTAGGGCAGCTCCGGCTGCCAAATGGGAGCCGGGTCTCTGAGCACCTTAAGATCAACCGCTCTCTGAACTCTGTAAAGTATATTTAAATCTGCTCATTTACTCTTCCAGACGCCCTGTGAAGTGTGAAATGCACATTGTTTACATTTCAAAGGTTATAAGACAATAAGGGGCTTCCCTAAGGGTACACAGTTGGGGACCAAATCGGAGCTAGAGTCCTCTTCTCCTCTGGGGCTGACCAAAGACCATGGCTTCCACCAATGCTCACCAGAGCCACTTCTATCTGGGACTTTCGCCCCAAATCCTGTTGTTGGTGGCTTCCCTCCAGGAGTAAGTCATTTTCTGAGCTGTCTCAAATAACAATTTGGCTGATGTATGTTTCCAAAAACATCTCATTTTATTTGTTTGTTAAGTTTCTTTACTGACTACTCCTAGCTGATAGAGAAGCCAATGGGGCTTTAAGGAAACACATCCACAACTGAAAGTTTGTGCAAATGTTTTTCCTGAAATTTTCCATTCCTTTCCCACACATAAGGAGCAGAAAACAACAGTCAAATGGCAGGCATTGCTGGTCCGCTGCCTCAGGTTTCCTGAGTAAGAAAGAAGATGGCTTTGAAAAGGCAGGCTTGGCAAATATTCTCGAAGGGGGGCGCATTGATTGAGTCTGGGAATGACCTAATGATGCTCAAGCGCATCAACGAGGCAAAACCACAGGACATACCAGGTTATGGCACTCCTGCCTAAACTCATACCTGGGCTCTGAAATATCCAAGTCTGAGAATCGTAACAGATGTGTAGTTAAATTAAAACTACATTAATTAAAAGTTCCATTACTGGGTATTTCAAAAATCACACTTTCCAATTCAAAGTTGCCACTATTGCCACTGACAATAAAATCCTCTTTTCTGGTGACAATTCCCTTTTTAAGTCACCTGATAATTGTGACCAAAGGAACGGAGGAAGATTCATCTATGTAATCCACACATAGGGAAAGCCTGAGACCCAGGATCCAGTTTTGCATGACAAATCATGACTAGATGTGTCGGGTGTCCTTCCCTCCCCCCACTCATTATTTTTCATTAAAGACAGTTCATTTTTATTGAACAATTTATAGTTTCCTTTTTCATATTTTCGCTTATTCTAAACCAGGGTACCTTGAAGAGACCATAACATAATTTTCCAAAATATTTTATAAAATTCCTCTTAAGGTATTTTCATAACCTAGTAATAATAATCTCATTAACAACACAGCTGAAGCACAACATTCCACTATTAATTCTTTAAAACTTAAGGAAAAAAGGCACATTGAACATCATGGTATTTTGTGATAATGACAGCAGCATTAAACATAGAGAGTTGGGCCAGCCACAAAAATACTGGAAAAATCCTAATTTGAAAATTGGCATCACATGTAAGGTAAATCATATCCTCTATCATCACAGCCAGTTGCGTGCTTTAAAAATACATCAGTGTATGCATGTCTTGTTATCTAATTTCTAGTTTTCTTTCTAGCTTTTCTTGACAAATGACTAGCAACTAGAAAAATTCAGAACATCTTTCTCATATCAGAAAAGATCACACCCAAAATTGTCCTTTCTTTCCATTTCCTTTCCGGATTCCTTCTCACAACAAGTACTGTTTGTTTCATCTGGTGATTTGGAGTCCCTTTGTAAATCTTTGTTCTGCTTCTACTTAGCTCAAAAATAGTAACACCTCTTCAATCAAGAAGCAAATTCAAAAGTATTCTGGAGACAATTTCAATGTTATCATTTTAAGGCTGTAATTTGGATAATATTTTAACAGAAGGAGTCCAGTAGCAAATGAAATATACAATGTAAGTACCTATTTGCAGGGACAGGATTATCTTCTAGATGAGATACTATCACATAATTAGTATTCTTCAGTAGAATATCAAATATTCTCGGTAATTGCAAATAAAACAGAAAATTACATTAAACATATCCATGACAGTGTATGGAAATGTTGTAGACATGTCTCCATTTCCACTCCATTTTCACATTTCATCATTGCTAAATCTCTACAACGTATTTTTCTGGTGTCTCATTCTATAACAATATTCCGTATGTTTGGCAGCCTCTCCCTCATAAGAAGAAACTTTCAATTAATTTGGCTGCAAGTTTTACCTCTATGAAGCTATTCCCAGAACCAATCCCTTAACCCCTTAACATTATAATTAAAGCAAATTATACTTTAAAGGCATCTGGGGGTGAGGTACAGCAGTAAAACATCTGTGGCTAGACCCAGACTGACAGAGGGAAGGGGGCAGGGAGATCTGAGAAAGGAAATCCACCAAAATGTAATCACAGCAGGAGTTAGGACTCACCTCCCAAGACGATGATTTTCCAATCAGCCACTAATACAGTTAACCCAAAGTACATTTTCCAAGGGAGAATCAATTTCAATTTCAGCAATTAAACCCAACCTGTCCACCTACCCCCAACAGCAGTGCTTCAAAACGGTTGATTTGTGCTCCATTTTGATCTGGGCTCCTATAAAAATTGAGGACTAAAAAAGGCAAAACCTCACAGCGGCATCTATTTTTATTTGATTTCTTCCTACCACAAACAACAATAACCTTCCAGCTCCAGGATGGCTTCTGTCCTAAACCCAGCACCTGTTCTTCCCTCCCAGGTCTCCGAGAAAGAGAGATGTGTCTCACCACCCTGCAGCCTGCTGGACACCTGCCCCCCCCAGTAAAACCCCTGTGCTGTGAATTCCTGCACAAATCCATGTTCCTCCCTGCAAAGATTGCACAAAGGAAGGAAGGAAAAGACAGAAGAAGGGGAGGTGGGAGAAGGAGGCAGGGAGAAAAAGAGAGAAGACATTTTACAACGGAATTTTACTAAAAGCAGTAGACCTTATTTGCTCACATCTGTGTTATGGGCATTGTTAACCCTCATTCCAGCAAGGGAGAAAAGTCAGAAAATCGTTATGAAAGTAAATGCCCCCCACTCCCCAACATGACCCAGCCATCTCCAAACCCAGCAGTCTATACGGTAATGTATCTGGTGCTGCCACAGCAAACTGCTGCTTCAGTCTGTCTTCATCCTTGAGTTTCCCAAAGTGGGTATTATTACTCCTTTTGTCCTCTCATCAGCTAAACCGGTTCCAAGTCTCTATGTGTTCCAACACTTCTCAGCTCTATTCCTGATAAATTTCCCTAATTGAAAGAAATGGCATGAGGTCCCTTCATCCAACTCCACTGACCCTCCCCCATCCACATCTCTTCGACTGGAGGAGGACACAAGTTGCCCAGCCAGAGAAATCCACCAAATATCCACCATTCCTGCCCAAAACAAGAGGCTCAAAGGAGATTTCTTAACAAGGTAATAGAAAGAGCGGTTAATCCCTGTTTAACTAATTTTCTGTCTCCGTGACTGCAAGCGCTATCCTACTTCCCCTGGCTGGTCTGGCTCCTCCCAGCACTGGGGTCTCTCTGGGTCTGTCTGCTAAGGCGGGTGCTAAGTAATCACTAACTGTAACACTAGAGTGAAAGGTCACTAAAATCCGAGGCAAATGGGAAATTAGGACAATGCAAATATTTAGGACTTAAGGCTGTCTACACCTGGCCAGCGGGGTCATCAGGTCACTGCTCAAAATACAAGACGGTCCTGTGGCCCGTGATTTGTCTACTCAATGGAAAGAAATTGCTTTGCCGGCTTCCCGCCTCCCCCACACCTCCACCCAACCTCTGGAAGGACCCGATTTTTTAAAATCGACCTTGGTATTTGCAGTCATGTAGGCGGTCTCGAAGGCGGTTCGAGGGCTCGCGTTGCCCTAATCCCCACAGCATTTAGTCCACATTCTTGCCTGAGCCCCTCTTTGTGTCTGGTGTGTGGAGAGGCAGGTGCAGGTACCCCTAGCTGCGGTCGTCCTTCCTTGAACTTCCTGCCGCCCCTGGCTTTATCCTGCCACGGCTTTTCTAGTAATTCCTTTCCTTCTTCATTAGTTTCACCCCTCAGATCCCTTAAAAAAAGACATATTCGTCCCGCCTTCTAAAAAATAAAAAAATTTAAAAGGTCCCATGTTGGATAAAGTCAACCTCCTGAGAGAGACGGACGGGGTGAAGCCCGCACTCGGTCCCTGGCCAGCTGTGGCCTCGGGGACGGTGTGTGCAACCCACGGCCCGCGCCATCTCCCCTTCCCGGGTGGCGCACCGTGTCCCCAACTCCCCCTCCCACCCCGGGTCGAATTTAATTTACATCGTCGGTTGCCCAGGTAGAGCCCTCGTCTCTCTTGAGCCTGCCACGTTCGCAGCGCTCGTCAAGGTCCCTGAGCCAGAGCTCAGAGCGGGGAGCGGAGGCTCGAACGCGGGCAGAATGCGCGGGCCACGCAGAGCCCGGCTGCCTCACCGGTCCCAAAATGGGAGCATTACTTTCTAAGGGTTAAAAAGTCACGGAAGGCTCGAGCCACCCGGCACTGGGGTTTAATTCTGTCTTTCCAAAGGCTTGGCGCGAAACGGGCATGGGGAGGGAGAGAGGTTTCAGCGCAAACTACTTTCACTGGGCGCGCCGTCAGCGCTCGCGCCCGCTGCGCCCGTCCTTGCGGAGAAAGTCTCCATACTGCTCTAAAGGGCAGGCAACGCGTCCCAGACTTGGCCAGTCCCAGCTCAGTCGGACTTCAGGGCTGCACGGGAGAGTAAGCTTCAAAAAGGAATGGGAGCAAACCGCTGCACGCACGGAGGGAAAGGACCGCGGCGCAGGAATGCCGGATGCAGCGGTGGACACAGAGGCTGTCCCTTCCTTGCCCCATTCCCGGCCGCGACCTCTACCCGCGGCTGTGGGATGCGGTGAGCGCAACGCCGGCTGTCCCCGAAAGGCGGCCCTGGCCGCATCTGCCTCCACCCGCGAGCCCCCGAAACCTCGAGGCATGCCCAGGATCCCGGGGCGAGTGCCCAGGACCGTGCACCGCCCGCAGGTGCGCAGCAAACGCTCTTCGAAGGAATTCGTCTTCTGTTCCTCCGGCCACCCAGGCCGGCGCCTGCCCGCGGGGCGGAGGAGCCCTGCTCTGGTCGCAACGAGGTCATGCAGGTCGCGCTCCCAGACCCTAGGACGCCACTCCCGCCCAGCCCTGCACAGCCCCGCCTCGCTCAGGTTTTCCGCAAGCCAGGACCTGGGCCAAGCGAGGAAACAACTCGAGTTAGGTTGTTCTTCCGCTTCTCAGTCCCTACTTCCCGACTCCCCGGGACACTGGGGACCGCTCGGTGCAGACCTTTGCCCCTCACCCACTCCACTTGCTTGCTCGGTGACCCGGTTTAATCGTTGATTCTGCACGCTGAGTGCACTAGGACCGCGGCTTGCCAAGCTTCCCTCCGCCCTCTGTGATCCCGGCTACGGAAAGGAAAAGACCGGAGCCCTCTCGCCCCTCGGGCGTCCTTGACCACCCGCTGTCCCAAGCGAGGTGCTGCGTAGTCACCCCCGTTTCTCCAAACACCCTGCTGGATGGCGTGGAGCCCTGGCTGGAAGCTGGGGTGGGGTCCTAGTGGTTAGGGAATCCGAACCCTCAACCTACCAGGCCGGAATCGACCCGCGGGGATAGCCGGCCTGACCTTTAAAAATTGTCTCGCACTTGGCAATATTCTGTGACACAGGGAGGGAGGTCTGTGGTGCCCAGGGCTGTCTGTTGTCTTAATATCTGTATCGGAATCTTACAATCTCATATAGAGAGAGAGAGAGAGAGAGAGAGAGAGAGACAGAGACAGAGATGGTTTTTTTCCTTGCGCAGCGAGACAAGGCAGGAATGGAAAGAGGAGCGAGCAGCTCCAGAGTCGGAGGACTCCTGCCTTGGGAAACGAGTCCATTTCACCTTCCGAAACGGCCCGCGAGAAGGAGACAACGTCAGGGGCTAGGATTCGCGACGCGACCTGCGCGGGAAGACTTACCCATGCACCCCAGAGGCGCCCCAGGAGGGGAAGAAAGTGGTAGTGGGGTGTCCGAAAGAAGTCCTTCAACTCAGACCCTACCAAATACAAAATAAAATATCCTTTTCCCACAGCTTCGCGGTTTGCAAGAGGTTGCAGACGCAATTTTAGGAGACAGGGAAGGGACACGGAGACGGCCCGACCTGCTTTCCATTTACCACTCCCGAGCCCGAACAGGCAGGTCTGTTCTTCCTTCCCAGGGGGTTGCCCCCTCTGCCGCCAGCAATCCGGGGGCCACAGGCGTCGGCTGTCCTTTCCTTCGGTGCCTGGGAAGACTACGTGGGAGATGGGTCAAAACCGAGGGCAAAGGGCGGATAAAATGCCCCACCTTCCTATGTTCCCTGCCCTTTTCCGAGGCGACTTAGCGGGCGAGATGGGCCAGCAGGATCCAGATGCGTGGCGAGGACGCCGAGGTCCTGGAAGAAGAGTTTCGTTCGCGGCTCGGGAGGCGCTCACGGCACCCAACACTGCCCCGGGGCCGGCGCTGGAAGGACTTGGACCTTGGCCTCCCTACAGCCCAGAATGAGGCGGCGGGGGCGACCCTGAGAGAATCAGGCTGGGGGCGTGGGGGAGAGAGAGAGGAGAGAAAGACCCACACCCCAAATCGCGGTGGACCAGTACCCCGGAACCCACCAGCTCAGGATGAGGTCTCTTTCTGAACCCATTGTCCACCGAGCCCTTTCCAAAGAGCCCTCGGCCCGCGCTGGAAGTGACCACCCGCGGGTGCTGCCTCCTGCCGACACAGACTCCTGCCACCCACAGCGAGGAGCCATTGACCGGAGGCGGCAGCGGGGCTGCACCTGCCAAGGAAGGGGACTCTACTTCCCTACTCCAGATGGCTCTTGTTATCACCACCAGCCAGCCATCTCCCGCCCGATTCCTTCATCTCCTTGCTTCAGGCCGAAGCCCCTCCAGCCGATGGCCACGAGGAGCTTATCCTGAGAAGTCCAATTGGAGCGTCCGGGGGGCTGTCGGAGCGACAAGGCCCGCGCTGGGGCCGCGCGAGGTGAACAACGGGGAGGGTGACAGCGCTAACTACCAGTCCGCCCTGGAGTCTGCAGTGGCAGGAGGCAGTGGGTAGAGTGGAGAGGGAGACCGCAGAGTTGTGAGCAGAGACCGGGAAGATAGAGAATTTATGACATTATTTGGCAACGTTTTGTTGAAGGAAATGCACCTCACACATCCCCAAATACGCAAAAGAATATTCTGACTGCTGCCAAAACAAACTGGATTTAGACTCCTTATAAAATGTCCCTAGACGTGAGGGCACCAGAGGCACCATGAGGATCCCTAGACCTGCTGCCCCAAGTGCTCCATATGTGGTGGCTCTGGGTGATGCAAGAACATGTCTGCGTTGGGAGTGGGGGGCAAACCTAACCTCCCAGCTGGCAGATTGGAGGGACCTCTGTAAGCCAGCCTTTCTCTCCTCTCTCCTCCCCAAGATTTAAACGGCTAAGGCCTTGGGATTACCCTTCTTCCTCCTAGAGGCTCCCCACCCCCTCTAGTTCTTAAGCCACTAAGCCCCATGTTTCAGGAAAAAGAATGTACATGTGGGTGAGGGAACCATGCCCCACCTACCCCCTGGTTCCAGCACCAAGAGCTTAATAGCCAGCAGCCAGATCTGCTGCAAGGGAGGATACAATCCCACAGTTACAAAAGAAAAAAAGTTGGGTCCCGAAGTCTTCAGGGATTGAGCCCCTCAAATTTGGCCCATGCCTTCTCCAACTGAGGCCACAGAACCCCAGCAAGACAAAAGAGAGGACCGACCATCCCCTCTTGGTTGGCATTGTCTTGCTGGGGTGAGAGTTCTTTTCTATACCTACTCAAGTTTTCCACAGTTTGAACCCAGACTCAGGGCCCTGCGAACCATAGCTCTGAAGGCGAGTTCTGGGTATTTTAGGAAAGCGAGTTCCTGAGGTAGAACATCGAAGTTGACTCTGAGCAAGAAAAGCAAAAAGTGAGACAATGTCAGACTGGAGCATCACAAGAAAGGCTGTGAGAGCGGAGCCCAGCATCCTCCATTGTGGTCCCAACTAACAGGTCACCTGCGGGCCACAGCCGTTAAAGCACAGACATACTGGGTACCAAGGACAGGTACCCAGTACACATACACCCTTCCCCCACTCTCGCACTCCTTTCAGTCGCGCAGAGCTACAAGCAGCTTAAGGACTTGCAGCATCTTTGCCAGGGTTTGTGTTTCTGTTTGTACAGGGGCTGACACCCAACTCTGTCCCAGCGGGGCCGGGGTAGCAGTGAACCTCCAATGCCTTCCACAGAAACATCTTAGCAGTAAACGCCCCCAAAGCACAGCACACAGGTGTGGGACTGTTTGCCTACAGTTGACATAAAGACACAAAGAATCTGTAGAATATAGTCGAGAGACAATGTAAATTGTCTTGGATGAAACTATCCTATTCTAGTCCCTTCTCAAAAACTTCCTAGGGGAGCCGGGGCACGCACTCGCCAGCCTGCCCTTACAAGTATCGCCAGGACAGAACTAGTGCCGCGGAGAGACCAGGCACTGGAGGGCGCGCTCGTGCGCCCTCGTTCGCAGGCAGTCACCATCCTTGGGTGAGCCGCACTTTACTTGAAAGGAATACCGAAGATGTAGCTAAGTAAGTCGCAGGCGGAAGTACAGTCCCTTGGCACAAGTGGACCGAGGGAAGCCTTGGTTTCTCCACCTTGCCCAGGGGCACCCTGCTGAGCGCGCGAGCCGGCGGGGCAGGACACTCACGGCGCCCACCGCGGACGCGCGCGCGCGCGACGCTCGGGCACCTGTTCTGGCCTCCGCACAGATCCTCTCTCGCGGACTCTCTATTCGGGGGTGAGGGACAGAGACAGATTCCCTCCGGGAAAATCTGCGCGCGCGCACGCTTACACACACACACACACACACACACACACACACACACACACACTGAGAGCTGGGGATAAACACGCCCCGAGCTCACGCCGCCTGGCTAATTTCGGGCGCGAGAAGAAAGCGAGCGGGCTAGCAAAGCGCTCACACACCCCAGTCTTTCCCCCACATCTCAGTCTTTCCCCCACACCCCAGTCTTTCCCCCACACCCCAGTCTTTCCCCCTCCAAATCCAAGCCACCCTGAGCGCCTGCCCTCGCGAGCGCAAGAGCTGAACCGCGAGTTTACAACTTCGTCCCGGCGCTTCTCCCTCCCCTGCATTCCTTGACTAGTTGGACTGTGGCGAGCAGATTCCCTCATAGGAGCAGCCAGTCTCCCGCGACAAACGTGGCGAGTGCAGCGGGCAGTAGCGGCTGGGGACGCACTGGGCGCGCACGTCAGGCGCACAGGCAGCGGGGACGAAGAGTGTGGCCCCGGCTTCCCCGCTGCCAACCCCGGGGGCGGGAGACGCGCTTTCCAACTTCCCGCCACCTGGGATGAAGTTGCACTAACGGTCCTGCTAGCTTTGACCGTCGCCCCGCGAGCAGATTATTTGGGGGAGCCACCCACCCTCAGGCCTGGCCTGCAGCTCGTAACCCAGGTGTTCCCAAACAGCACTCTCCCCAGCGTTCCCAGAAAAGCCCTGGGTTGGAGATGCGGGGTTCTGTACTCTCGGCTTGCCTCAAGCAAGAGCCGGGAGGCTTTCGCGTTCCGCCCGGAACGGCCACAAGCCAGGCCCTTCAAACGCACTCTGGCCAATGCCTCTGCCCTATGACCGCCTCTGCGCCCCGGCCGCCGGCCCCTCCCGGTCAGGGCCACGAACGGCGTCCGGCCCGCCCCGCAGCGGCTGAGGCTGCAAGCTGTCTTGTTATCAAATTAAATCAGCGAGAAAGGGGGTGTCTTACGTTGCATCGGCACACCGAGCATCTCCGGGAGCCCCTTGACAGCCCCCTCCGCGGGGACAGTCGCGCTCTGCATCATCTCGGAGCGAGCGACGGGGAGTCGCAGTCTGTGGAGATCTCTCGCTCTCTCGCTCTAGCTCGATTCAGAAAATTGAAAATGATAATAAAAAACCCAACCAGGCCGCTGAAGTCACAGTGGAAGCCGGGCTCTCGGTCTCTCCCGGAGGACTCCACAGGCTGGCCGGCCCCCTCCCCCCGCCACTCCTCAGTCTGTTTCAAATCCCTTTGATCTCGCTCTCCGGGGTTGGTGCACATCCCAGGTTGAGGAGACGCTGTTGCTGCAGCTCTGGCTTTTTTCCCCTCCTCCCTCCGCCTCCCGCTCTCCTCCCCCTCCCCCTCCACCCTTCGCGTGCCGGCCGCCCGAGAGGCCGCGGTCACCCAGGCATTTTGATTCATTCACACTGCAGGAGCGGCCGTGACGTCGCTTTCCGCAGGGAGGCCCGCCCTTCAGCAAATCCCCCTAGCCGGCAACCCGCTGCCGACCCTGGCCAAAGTGGGGGTCCTGGCGCCCCAAGAGACGCCGGCAGCGCAGGAGGGCGGGGCTGCATGGAGTGGGGCGGGGCCTCGCAGGCCCGCACCCCCGCCCCCGCCCCGCCGTGCGGGCTCGCGCCCCGGGTATAAATACTGCGGCTGGCTGCGCCGCGGCAGCAGGTGGCCCGGGACCTCGGCTCCCAGGGCTGGCGAGTTTCCGCGGGTCTTCCGGGGGCTCCGGGCCGGCGGCTCGCGTCCTCTCCATCCCTCCGTTCGGACCAAGGGGCGGGGCGGGGCAGACCGTCCGGAGACCAGGGCCGCGTGGCCCTGTCTCTTCCTTGCGCGCTCTCGTCCCCGGCTTCTCTCCGCCGGACTGAGCGCGCTCCGTAACCGGATGATTCCATCCATCCTCCTCCTACTCTTCTCCTCTGGCCAATTCCTTTCCCGCCGGCACTTTCCAACCCCTGCTCTCTCTCCCCCGCGTCTGGCTGAGGCTGGGCCAGGGACAGCGGTACTCCGCCCGGAACGCGCAAGTCACGCAGCGGGCGGCGGCCGGCCGGGCCGGGACAGGGGGCCAGGGGCAGTGCGCGGCGGCGGCGGGGCGCAGGCCCCCGGTGCACACCCCCGCACGCCGCGGCCTGCAGCCCCGAGACCGCACTTCCCTCCCTTTCGGACGGGTAGGGGCCCCAGGGCTCCAGGCGGCTGGGCCTCCCTGGCTGCCCTGCTTGCGTCCGCCCAGCGGGCGCGTTCTCGGTCCCCAGAGACCGCTTTGCCCTGCCGCGGGAGCTTTGAACGATTCCGGACCTCGCGTGTGCAGGGCGGCCGCATGCACGCGGACACCCGGAGCTAACCAGCGAAGGGGTCTGTGTTGCGTACTGTATTTAGAGGATGCATATACGTAAGCGCTTAAAACAAATTCTCCTTAACGCGAGTTTCTGGCGGAAATAAAGCAGAAGGCCCGACGCTGGGACGAGTCTACGCAGAGGTCTTCTGACGCTTGGTCAGATACTCGACGCCTCCCGGCTGCAGGCGCGGGAAGCCCGCCCCGCCAGCCCCAGGACCCAGCCGCTCTCGGAGTCCCAGCCCCCGCGGCACCCCATCCGGAATTTCGTTCCAGAGATGAAGACGGATGCGTCCTCCCAGCCTACTGGGGTCCAGCCTGGGCGGGAAGGGGGACAGTGTGCCTTCCTTACCCAGCCTTCCAGAACATTCGCTGCTCTTTCCCCTGGCGCTGTCCTCTAACAGGGGACACCTGCCCACCTTTCAGGGTTGGTGAGGGAGGAGCATGGGGACGGAGGAGAATGGCGTGGCGGTCTGCGCTGCTTAGAGTTTGTCCCCATGAGGTCACGACGACTTCTATATGTCCTGGCACTGGGTTGGCATCATCTCTTCCCCTGTTACTCCAGTGAGCGAGATGAAGAGTATGCGCAAGGAAAAAAGCAAAGAACCTGGTGACATTTTCAGTGTTTACCAAAGTGTTTTCCAAAGAAATATAACTAGTAAACAAACACAGGGAAATGCCAGCCTCATTAGCAACCAAAGACTCGGAAAAACAAAACAACATAGTACATCCCGCTTTTTGCTTGTTAAATGAGCGACGGGGTGGAGGAGGGAGTGGGGGTCGGGGTGGGGGTGGGGGCTGTAGCGTTCAGAGCCCGCGAAGGTGTTGGAAACTGGTATGCTCACAGATCCTGCCGGTGTGCTTATAAACTCAATATACGTTTGGAAAGCAATTTGGCAACACGTATCAAACCCATAAATTTTTCATATCCCTTAGCTCATGTAATTCCACTTTTGAGTGTCTATTCCACGGAACGAAAATAATCTAGAATTTTAAAAAATGTTTCATGCATGAACATGTTTATTATAGCATTATGTTTTAGAGAAAAATAACCTAAATATTAAACAAAAGAGAAATGGGGTAGTGAAGTATATTAAATTTGTTTGGTAATATGTTATACAATTATTGAAATTAATTATGAAGTCTAGCAACATGGGAATGCTTGTGAAATACTACATTTTTAAAAAGCAGAATGCAATACTGTATGGTAAATACGTAAAAGACCTTCATCAAATATAATAAAAGCGGTGACAATACCCATTGTTTGTCAGGGTGTGGGGAAATTAGCCAACAATTTCCTGTTGGGGATGCAAAGAGGGGAAATGTCTTTTGAGGGCATTTTGGCTGAAAGTATGATGGATTTGACCCAATCCAAATAGAAATGTATCCAAAGAAAATAATCAAGGATGTTTATAATGTTTTAAAAAGAGAACCTAAATATCCAACAATAGGGGATTATTAAATAAATTACAGTAAATTATTAAATAAATTAGGTAAGTGCATTGAAAGCAGAAATAATACAACAGAATAATATTTAATAAGGTATGAAATGTGAAAAAATATGAAGCAATATGAATTTCAGGATTTTTTTTAAAAAGCATAAATAGAAAAAAATATGCTAAAATATAAAAGTGGTTATCTGCACAATGGATATTTTTATTTTATTCTTTTTGCTTTTTCCAGTTTTCTCAATGAGCACATTATTTTATAAAGCAGAAAAAACGAATAAAGTGTTTTTTAAAACAGTAAGAAAAAGGGAAGGAAAGTTAACAAAATACTATTCAAAAGTATATTAGCAAAAATGTATTAGGAAAATGTGCTATGTGACATTTTTTTTTCTTTTTTCTCTTTTCCAGATTTTCTGCAAAGTGCTTATTTAAAAAGCCGTATTAGTAAAAGATATATTTATATGCAGTGAAATGTTGAGCTTATGTGGTAATTACTTCTATAATTTAAAATTATGTTTTTAAAATGCTCTCTGCAGCTCCTGCTCCCCTGGTATGAACTAGCTGGGGTCCTGCCCTCTTCCGGTGGCATGTCGCTAGTCTGTCACTGGGTGAGGAACAGCATTACTGTGTGCCTGGGGCTGATTCAGGGAATGCCACTTTCACCTCTGTCCCTTGGCAGAAGAGCCCTGGCAAGTCTGCCTGGCTCTCAGTTCTTGAACCTGTGGGTAGCAGCTCCCCGACACCCCTTGACCCCCAGGAGTACACGCAATGCAGCTCAGCCAATGAATGCCCCTTCCGCATTCTGAGACTTTCCTAAAAGCATTTGCCTGTGGTATGAGCTGAGTCCCATTCCCAAGGTCTTCTGATGACCTCTACACCTGCCAAGGCATTTCACTTCCCTCCTAGGGGGGCCCTCCTAGGCCTCCTAGGGCCTCAGCTTTCCCATCTGCAAATGAGGAAACCAGTAAAAAGCTTTCCTTAAATAGATTTTTCTAGTGCATTCTGATGTTGATAGTAATAATGATAATAACATAATAGCATGTGGTGGTATTAATAACAATCAATATTTATTGAAAGTTTACAACTGTACCAGACACCGTGGTAGGTGCTTCTACCTGCATAATTCCATCTATTCCTCACAATGACCCAATATGCGATATTATTATACCTACTTGGTGGATGGAAAAACTGAGGCTAATGGAGGCTAAGTTAGTCACTACCCCTAGAGATTGGGAGAATGGCTGCATCGCACAGAGGTCAGATAATCTCTACTGTGGAATGGCCCAGAAAGACCCTTGGGGTGGGACTCAGTTTGGATTTAAATTTGTGAGCTAACTCTGCAGGGCTTTTCTCACTGAAGTCCTCCCAGGGCTGGCAGGTGACCTCCCAGGAACAATGGTCCTCTGAGGCAGCAGACCTCAGACCTGTGCCTTTGGGGTTGGACCTGGTTGGAGGGTGGGCACCAGAGGATGGGCCAGTGGTGATGTGGCTTTCCTCAGATCTAAGTTGTGCAAGGAAGTTGCTCAATAGCCAGAACAAAGTATCTAGTACTTTCTAGACATTTATACATTACATTTCTGGGAACCGAACCCAACATGCCAGTGGATCCAATTCTGAGGGAAGAAACTCAATTTAGGAAGATGATTATAGCTTACATTTGTCTAGCACTTTCCATTTTACAAAGTTCCTCCACACATTTTATCTCATTTGATCTTCATAATTATGCCTGGGCTTGAGTATGATTATCAGGAAACAGAGAGTTTAAGTGGTTTGCCTAAGGTCACACAGCTAATAAGTTGCAGAGCCAACTGTAAATTAAATCCAGCCTTTTGACTCCCAATCCGACGCTCTTTCCACTCTGCACAGTAGACTTGTGTGTCTTCTAACCCTTGCATTTTAAGAGCTCCACAGGGTAGGCAAATACACTCTCAGATGCTGGGAATCCCGAATCCCAGCCTCTTTCTTCACTGAGGAACAAATCTCACTGCCCCTGCTCCCCGTAACCCCATCTCCAATCATCTCCTCCTTGTCCTCATCCCTTTCAAACCCCCTTTCATCATTTACATTTTGAAACTGTTTCCTTAATTATTCTCCTGCTGTTGCAAACCTGCTCTCCCCCAGCTCCGTGGCATCCTTTGATTTATCTCTGTCTGGATAACAGCTCCCCGATTCTCCTTGGGGAATTCAATTTTCATTCATTTTTCTGCTGGGCTAGATTGATATAGACCCTCTGCCCCAGTCCATATTACTCATCCCAGCAGAGAGAACCAGAGAGACCAACCCTCAGCCCAGCCCCTGGGGAGCCACTGTCTTGTTCAGGGAGCCACAAGGAGTTCTCCAATAAAAGGACAGGGGCCTTTGCTCTCCTCCATCTGTCCACCCAGTCCTTCCAGTCATTTGTCACAGGTCCCTTTCATGGGCCCACCACTTAGTCATTTGTCTCCTTCTCTTCCCAGAACCTTGCAGGGATCTCTCCCCGCCGGGATGCTGATCAGAAGGAGGTCGCTGCTCATCTTAAACCTGCCCTGTGTCCTTGACACAGGAATTTAAGGGACATGGAAAAGAGATGGTTCTGTACTTAGGCATCTAACTCTCAAGATAAGATTTTGACTCTAAGTGCCTGAAAAAGAGGACAAGAAAAGGGGCACGGGGATCCTTAGAGGAAGAAGGAAAGTAATAATAGCACTTACATTGCCAGCACCGTCCTAATGCTCCATAGGTATTACTTATTTAATCCTCACAAATCCTTCCAGGCAGGTACTATTATTCCCATTTTACAGATGAGGTAATGAGGCACAGAGAGGTCAACTAATGTGCCCAAGGTTGCACAGGTGGTAAACAGTGGACCCAGGATATGGTCACAGGTAGTCTGGCTCTGTCCTTGCCAGCACCATCAGCATCATCAAATAACTCTTACTTAGAGGTCCCTACGTATAGCCAGGTGATGGGTCCATGCAGAGCACATGACTCAGCAAGACCGAGTCCGCTGAGACTCATGTGTGCAAGCATCACTCCCCACGGCCTGTGTACATGGAGGAGCTGGGGAATGAATCAGGGAATTTGGTTTTGTTCTAATTTCAGAATCAATTCTCTCTATCTCTCATCAAAAGTCCGGAGTACCTGCAACATTCATTCCTTAGTTTGTGCATGCATTAAGCACCTATATGCCAGCTCCATGATAGGCCCTGGAAGGCAATGGCCTGGAATGCCAAGTGCAGACAGTCCACGGCTTTCTTTGCCCCACGACTGGCAGCATTCCTGGGAAAGCACATCAGCAACGTTCTCCAGGTACATCTGCCTTCCTTGTGTTGAGAGAGGGTCAGAAAACTGGGTCAGCAAATGTTCGGGTTCTGGGCTCAGATGACCTGCATTCAAATCCCAACTTGGATGCATCCTAATTATGGTACCTTTTGGCAAATTCCTTACTTTTCCACTTTCTCCCTCGCTAAGTGGGGATAACCATAGCACTGTCCTCATGGATTGTTAGCTACAGCGCCCAAGAAGCTCTTTCCCTAGAAATGTTAGCTAGCATCGTGATTGTACTTCTATAGTATTTTGCCTTTTTTTCTTTAGCTTGTTACATTTTTCAGAGAAACCAGGGGACAAGAAACTCACTTGGATGTTTTAAGTGAAGACTAGGGGAGCTCTTCTCTATAAAGAATGCAGTTGGGATAGAGAGAGACTCACGGTCTAGGGCCGTTCTCCATTTTTCCACCTTTGGAGATGGATGAGACCTACTCTTTCAATGTGATCACAAGCTGAGGTCAATGTACCAAAAGTGCTCCTTGGGTGAAATTTTAGCTTGTGGAAAGCTCCACTCTGTCATGGAAACAAGCACCTTTTCCTTTGCTTGGGACAAGCAAAGGGGACAGGCAGGTACAGCTGGGCTGATTCTGTACCTTCTCTTCAGAAGCTGTCCTGCCCACACCACCTGGCAACTATGCTCTCTTTGTGTTGTCTGTTTTCTGATTTGACTTCATCTCCAAGTTTGTGTAAAGAAAGGGCTTGGACTCCAGATGCTGCACGGTGGAAACCTTCCTCCCTTCCCCATTTTCCCTCTTCAACCTCCAGGACTCAGAGGCATGCCAATCTCAGAGTGATCTCGAGAGCTGCCATGTTTATAGGTTGAAGTGCCCTCACGTACCCCTTCTTACCCAGGCCTGGCAAGGCGGCAGGGCGCGTCCTGCTCCGGCCACTGGCTGACGAGGCCGCGCTGTCTGCACTGCCATACCCAGGGCTCCTCCCAGAGCTCCTGGCCACAGGCTGGGCTTCTTAGCTCCTGAAGAGGACGCTGTGAGCGGGGAGGAGGCGGAGCAGGGGGGAAGTCCAGCTCGGCTCCATCTGAAATAGCTGCAGGTGTCAAAGCTCCTCTATAAAACACCCCCATCATCAGCTGCGTGAAAGATTTTTGCTGGAGGAGCTTAACTCAGCAGTTTCCCCTCAGGAAGTGACTTACAACCAGAAAATGTAGCTGTGTCAGATGTGGGCAGAGGGGCCAGGAGAAAGGCCGGGGAGGGGTGAGGAGAAGCGGTGAGGCAGGGGCTGGACTCCTGGCTCTGGAACCAGATGGACTTTGGTGTCCACGCCAGCTCTGCTGCTCAGCGGTGGGACCCACTCAGAGCCTCCATTCACTTGTTGGTACAATGGGATAGTGACAGTTACCACATGATGGCACTGGCACAGGAGGGGCAAAGCTGCTGGCACAGGGCCCGGCACATGGCCGTGCACTCTCGTTGGTGTGCAAGGTCGGGGGACCCAGCACCTTTCAGGTCCGGCTGCTTGGCCTTCTGTCCCCACAGCCCTCCCTCACTATGAAGAGTGTGCCCTTCGTCACCCCCCAATTTTCTGCTTGAAAACATTGACCAGCAGAGAAGGGACCAGGCCACTGGGACTGTGGCCACTTTGGCTGGTCAAGGGGAAATATTGAGGGCCTTGGGTGGCAAAGGATTTCCCCAAGACCTTGCCTGAGGGAGTGTCCTGTGCAGGACACAAACTCTGGCTCTGATCTACACCTGAGTTTTCTGGCTGTGGGAAGTTACACTCTCTGAGCCTGTTTTCCTGCGTTTAAATGGGGATGACAGCGCTCAGCTCATTCTCCTGAGACGGGGTTGTTGGGGGATCAGGAGATCCAACATGCAAAGCTCCCTTAAATGTTCCTTCTGCCCCACCTGGCCTTTCATGAAGCGCTCAGACTTTGCTTTGCAGAGAATCACCTGGGGCTTCTGTTCAAGTGCGGATTCGGACTCAGGCAGTCTGGGGCCTAAGATCCTGCATTTCTGACGAGTTGTCCGGTGATGCCAATGTTGCTGGCCGGTGGCCACACTGTGTGTGGGAACACGCTAGAACTCCACTGCCCAGGACAGCAGCCGCTAGCCACATGTGGCTGCAGCACACCGAAATGTGACTGGTCAGGCTGGGCGTGGTGGCTCACGCCTGTAATCCTAGCACTCTGGGAGGCCGAGGCGGGCAGATTGTTTGAGCTCAGGAGTTCGAAACCAGCCTCAGCAAGAGCGAGACCCCGTTTCTACTAAAAATAGAAAGAAATTGGCTGGACAACTAAAAATATATAGAAAAAATTAGCCGGGCATGGTGGTGCATGCCTGTAGTCCCAGATACTCAGGAGGCTGAGGCAGGAGGATCGCTTGAGCCCAGGAGTTGGAGGTTGCTGTGAGCTAGGATGATGCCACGGCACTCTAGCCCGGGCAACAGAGCAAGACTCTGTCTCAAAAAAAAAAAAAAAAAGAAATATGGCTGGTCAGAACGGAGACAGGCTGTGAATGGAAATTGTGTATTGGATTCCAAAGACTTAATACAGAGAAAAAAACGTGAAATATCTCATTCAGATCTTTAAAAATTTTATTATATGTTGAAATGATAATAGTTTGAAGATATTGGGTTAAATAAAATCTATTATTAACATTAATTTTGCTTGCTTCTTTTAGCATGGCTACTAGAAAATGTAAAATTCCTTAAGTGGCTGGCATTCTGTTTCTACAGGGCAGCGCTGTTCTAGGGCGTTCTGATGTGTCTGATGCTGTTCACACACCTGAACACACGTGCACGGCCCAGTCCCCTTTCTTCTTAGCCCCTAGCACGGTTTCTAGCATCCAGCAAGGGACTAACAAACATTTGCTGGGTGAATGATCCAGGAGGGGGCCCACAAACGCAGCCCCTCGAGCAGTAGGCCCCACACACTGAGGAGGAGACCTCAGCTGCACGAGACAGCCGGCAGGAGCACCTGAAGGATGATCGTCTCCCCCTGCAGTTGACCCTGGCCTGCCACCCATCCATTCTCTGTCATCCTCCGCCCCACCCTCTGCTGTTCGCAAGGCTTTGACTGCAAAGAGAAAGGAATTCCAGAGCTGCCTCCCCAGGGCTCTTCAGACAAGAGGGCAGGGCTGGAGAGGGAGGGGTCACGGGATTGCCTGAAGTCCAGGGGACACTCTGCATCCCACAGTCTTCCTGCCACCCCCGAAAGCCCACCCCACCCTCTCCCCTGCTCTCCTCCCCCAGAGCGCACATCACCTCCTCAGCTTTTCTTTGTGGTCCTCAGCCACGTCTGCCTGGGGAAATCTGTGACCACAGGGCCCACGCATGGTCTTCCCAGACCTCCCTGAGCCCCCACCACCCAGGAGAAGGGGCTGCAGGCAGCCAAGAGGGTCTCACAGAGAGAAGTGGAAAGCAGCTTCTGAAGGCGCCCCGCCTTCCACCCTGACACTAGCGGGGAGGAAGAAAGCACAACTCAGAACCTGGATTCCTACATCTTCCAACACTCCCAGCGACCCGAGTCAGGTTTCAGGGCCCTGCAGTCTGAGGTCTGGGGTGGGCATCATCTGGAGGGAAAACCAGCCCTAGGAGAGGCTCTGGTGAGCCCGGAGGGTCCCCAGGGAGGGGGGCGGTCAGGAGCTGGGCTGTGCCCCAAACAAACCACAGGGCTCTGAGCTGATGTCCACCCCTCCACTGAGGCCCCCTGCCTGTGTGCATGTGTGGGCCCGCACCCTCCCACCGCCTGCTCCGGACGCTCCCCTCAGCAAGCCTCTGACCCCAAGCAGGACAAAGAGAACTGCGAACTTACCAGAGGTCAGGGGAGGAATCTGCCTTCATGGTGAGGCTCTGGAGGAGGAACAGCCTGGAGCGGCTGCTCTCGCTGGGCCCAGGCAGCTCTAGAGAGAGTCACAGGGTCCCTGCGAGGGGAGTGGCACCCCCATCTAGGCAGGACCCGGAGAAGGGGCGAAGTGGGTGGGGTGGGGGGCGTTCCAAAGGAGGAGGCCAGACAGGACCAGCGGACAGAGCCAAGAGGATGCCCCTCTCCTCTTTTCTCTAGGAGAAGGTGCTCTGCTCCCCCTTGGAAGCCGGGGAAATGAGGGTCTGTCTAGGGGGAGGGTAGCAGAGGGGCTGGAGACCGCCTCAGAGAAAATTAAATTGCACTTGAGGGCAAATTCTATTAGGGAATAGAGCCTGTCTCTCAACAGCCTGCGTCCATTTAGGTGATTAGCTCGGCCCAGCACCTCCACCCAGAGCCTGGCGAGCCCTGTCCGTCAGCTGGGGGACCCAGGCCGATGGCCTCCGACGACCCAGCTGCCCCTGCTTCCCTCTCTTCCCTCCAGCCTGCCCCGGGAGGACCCTTCTCTCACCACTCACAGCCCCCAAGCTCTTCGAAAGTGGCCAGGAGGGAAGCAGCACCCCGAGGTTCTTGAGAACACTGTGGGGGTGGGGGTGTCATGAACACACATGGGAAAAAGGACGGGCAAAGCCAAAGGGACAGAGATGGGTTTACCCAGGTTAAGGCTGGAGCAGGGACATAGGAGGTCAGAGAGCAGGTGCGGGGGAGACCCCTGGGCACTGGGGCAATCAGGAGGGCTGGACTTGAGGGGGCTGGGAGACAGGAAGGGTCTGGTTAGGTGGAGAAGGCCACCTGGGGCAGAAGGGCAGGAATGGAAGTGAGGAGAGGGACAAGAGACAGGGTCCGAACAGCAGGATTGGGAGCCAAGAAGTAGGCATGGAGAAATACAGCGGCTGGCGGTTGGAGAATGTCAGATGTCGTGGCAAATTGATGGAACACGATGGTAAACGGTCGAATAAATTCATCTGTAAAATGGGCATAATAATGGCAACATGTCCCTTATGGGGCTGTTGTGCTGCTTTAATGCACGTGCTCAACAAAGGCTGGGGGACATGATTAGCGGCTGATCTTATGTTCTGGTGCTTCACGCTGTATCCACGCTTCGGCAGAAGGGTCTGCACCCGAGGCCCTTTGAGGCCGACTTGCCAACCCCCCATTTCCTAGCACCAGCGGCACCTCAGGTCCCCAAATTATAGGCCAGTCACCCCCACTGCTGGCAATCCGTCCCGGGAAGAGATGGTCCCTCCTCTCCTTCATAGTGACAAATGAAAGACCGTGCTTGATGCCCTTCAGTTTCTGGCTACGAAATTATTTCGTTTGCTTAACAAAACTTTATCATGCGCCTGCAATGTGTTCTGCAGGGAGCCAGTGCTCAGTTTCTAGAACAAGGAGAAACGTAAGCACATGCAATTTAAAAATGAGTTCTGAGAACACGTAATGATGTATAAAGCACCATCTCTGCCCAGTGGCATGAAGTGTTCTCGTCTACGTGACCCTTCTCTCACAGGCTGTGCTAAGGCCCACTGGTGCGCCCTGGGGACACAATTTCTGCTCCAGGTGAACTTAAGCTTTTAACCAACGTATCTACATTGCTGGGGTGGCTGCACTCGCCCAAAGTGCGAGGGATTTGTGTTCTGTGGGGAGGGCATGGCAGGGGGTGTTCAGAAAGGGAAGACCCCACGGGAGGGAAAGTATGTGACCTGCCCGGATGGGATGCTCCCAGGCTGCGGGTCAGCCATGCTGTGGCTGGAGAGAGAAGCCCAGGCCTGTTCTGCCCACGCCCCCCAGCCCAGGGTCTGTCTCGCTGGGGCTGCTCCTGCCCAGAGATGGGTTCCAATGAGCCCCTGCCCAAGCCCTGACCCTTGCCCGATTTTCCAGGTACGGGTTTAGCATCTGAAGGTAATTGGCGAGCTGGTATTTCGGATGGCCTGGCGCCCTCCCAGCAGAGGCTGCTCAAGTTTCCCAGGGTCCAGGCTGTCTGGCCCCAGACGCGCCAAACAGCACGGGCAAGGCCCCCGCTCCCTGAGAACACTCTCCCCCGGCAACCCCAATAGCACGGGGGTCAGTTCCCTCCATGGGGTTCCAGGCGTCTTCGGGACAAGGACATACTCCTGCCCTTGATGGGATTTGGGTACCCCCACTTCGTCCCAGCCACCCACTCCTGCGGACCTTCTGGGGCGACTCTGAGAAGGATTCGAGGACTGCCAATTTCTATCAGCTTCACTCTGCAAGGACGGCTGGGCAGACTCCACCGACTGGCCGGGAGACCTTGAGCAAGTTACCTACCCACGCGATGGCTTCCCCGTAGGAGACAGAGACAGGAATCCCTGGCTCTCAGCAGCAAACATGAAATCACTGTGTGGTGATGTTATCAGGAAATCCTCGGGCCCCTTCTTCACACCTCTCTACTGACAGTAAAGAAATGGTCTTGGTCACCATGGTATTTCCAGCTCTGAGAACAGGGCCCAGAGTATTACAACTTCTTAGTAAATATCTGTTACATAGACGGGGGGAGTGAATGAGTTTATAAAGAATCCAGGGGCCGGGCGCGGTGGCTCACGCCTGTAATCCTAGCACTCTGGGAGGCCGAGGCGGGTGGATCGCTCAAGGTCAGGAGTTCGAGACCAGCCTGAGCAAGAGCGAGACCCCCGTCTCTACTAAAAAACTAGAAAGAAATGATCTGGACAACTAAAAATATATATATATAGAAAAAATTAGCCGGGCATGGTGGCACATGCCTGTAGTCCCAGCTACTCGGGAGGCTGAGGCAGAAGGATCGCTTGAGCCCAGGAGTTTGAGATTGCTGTGAGCTAGGCTAACGCCATGACACTCTAGCCCGGGCAACAGAGTGAGACTCTGTCTCAAAAAAAAAAAAAAAAAAAAATCCAGGGCTACAGCCCAGGAGTGGGAGCACTGCGAGCACATCCTCCCTGGGTCAGCAAGGCTGGGGAAGTGGCATCCGCTCTCAGGAGCCGCTGAGCAGCCGGCGGTGGCTCTGTCAGGCCTGGTTACGTGACTGGACGTGTTATTGGTGTGGTCAGCCGGCTGGACACTCACAGTCATGCTGCTGTCAGGGCCCACTTACCTCCCATCTGTAATGGCTCCTGGCTTGTTATGAACTTCCTGCCTTCCCACTGCACTCCGTGGACTCTATTACATGCGCCGCATGGTCTCCCGTGATGAGAGCTAAAGAAGAAAGGAAAGGCCAGGGAAAATGATCCAGAAATGGAGGCACCAGCCTCTGGCTTCAGCCACTGGTGGGTGGAATCGGGCTGGGGTTCCCACCTACGAGCCCTGAGTGTGCTTCCCCAGGGCTGGGGTGCGTGTCCCTGTCCTGCCACAATCCCACTCCTGGCCATTCCTCCAGCAAGCTCAGGAATCAAGTTTCATGGACCTCTTAGCATCACAGGACCATAGCCTCAGACTGGGAGGTATCTTAGAGGTCTTGTAGCCTGGCCGCCCACACCCTGCAGACTACATCTTCAGCATCCCTGCGTGACGGTCCTCGGGCCTCAGTATGAACACAGCAAGTGTCGGTGGCTCTCTGTTTTCAGAGGCAGCCAGGACCACTTCTAGGCAGTTCTACAACAGGACTGCCACTTCCCACAGTTTTGCTTTTGAACAAATTCCGTCGAAAGTTTGATTTTCCCAGGTTGTGTGCGTGTGTTACATATGCTTTGTAATTAGTGCTTACATTGTTGTAAACACTTTCAAAATGACTTTAGTATCTGGGATTACTTGCTTTTTCCACTATTTCTTTAGCCTACAATAATAAGAGGTGATCTTTAAAATTCAAGATTAGATCTTTCTTTTTGCAAAGTGGGCAATTGATTTTTAACTAAAATTTAAATTTTTAACTATTTTCTTAAAAGACAAAAATGAATTGCTCTAAAACATTTGGTTGCCATTTACACGATTACACCCTTAAAGGTTACACATTGTTTGTGCAACACAACACAACACATTCTCCCGCATGGAGCAGGCCCTTGGTGTTTATACTAGTCGGAAAAGGCCATGGGGCATTGTGTTACACAGGTGACCCCAATGAACCATGTCTCTGTATTCGTGCCCTGTGGAGTCCCCTCCTCTTGAGTCTGGGCTGGGCCTGTGACTTGCTTAAACCAATAGAATGCAGCAGATGTGACACTGTGCCCCATCTGGAACTAAGCTTTAAGAAGGCGTGGCTCTTTAGGGAGTTTTTTTTTTTTTTTTTGAGACAGAGTCTCACTGTGTTGCCCGGGCCAGAGTGCCGTGGCGTCATCTTAGCTCACAGCAACCTCAAACTCCTGGGCTCAAGCGATCCTCCTGCCTCAGCCTCCCGAACAGCTGGGACTACAGGCATGCGCCACCATGCCTGGCTAATTTTTTCTATATATTTAGTTGTCCAATTAATTTCTTTCTAATTTTAGTAGAGACAGGGTCTCGCTCTTGCTCAGGCTGGTCTCGAACTCCTGAGCTCAAACAATCCGCCCGCCTCGGCCTCCCAGAGAGCTAGGATTACAAGCGTGAGCCACCGCGCCCGGCCCAAAGTACACATCTTATGCTGCTCCTGAAAACCTAAATATTTTCTTAAAAATACCTTTTTGGTATCTCTCCTCTTTCCGGGAGGTTGGATGAAGCCAGGTGGGGGAAGTTTAGTCAGCCTGGAGCAGTGAGGAGTTGAGTCACAGCAAAATCAGGAAGTATTTTACTGGGTGGTGGGAGTCAGAGGCTGTTCCTTCAGTCCCACCCACTCACTCCTGGTGCCTCCCCGACTTTCCCTCTGCCCTGGCCACTCAGGCCACGCCCGGGGACCCTGGCTCTTCCTGCATTGTCACCCCATCCTGATCTGGGAAGGAAGTGACTGCTCGAGGCTCCCTAGTGCCTTGTCCTGCATACTCTCCATTCGTCTATCAGGTAACAGTCAGGGGACTCCCTTGAGGCCTGGGAGTCATAAATGTTTGCTGTGAGCCTTATTGCCCCCCACCCTTTCTTCTCCCTCAGGAGAAGCCCACTCAAACCCTTCCTCTGGAAGGGGACAACGTTTCAGGAGCAGCACTCTCCGTAGAGACTGGCCCATGTCTGAAGCATCTGTGACTGAGGCCTCCCGTAGTGACTTTCAGAAACACACCCCCAAACTCTCCCCGCCCCAACACACACATACATGGATCCAGTCTTTTCAGTCTCAGAAACAGTATGCTGGTGACAAGACGTGTTGCTCGGGCCACAGGCTGGACACGGAAAGGAATTCTTCCAGAGAGAAACACAATTAGCCCCACTCTCTCCCTCAGGCCCGGGAGGTGACAGCTTCTTTTAGGCTGGTAATCCACCATGAAGGCCGCATTTCACGGTGAGTTCTGGAATAGGCCTGCGGGGAATCGCTCCTGCAGGGCGAAAATTGGAACTCGTCAGGGTAATTTGTCCCTTTTACCACACACTTTGCTCAGGGCGGGAGCTGTGGCGGCTGTGATTGAAACTGGTCTCAGAGAAGCCGCGTGCTAAACCTCTTTACCCTCGGTCAGGAGGGGGCTTGGCCAGCTGACCGGCAAACCTGGCTGCTGGCCCTGGCATGTCATTCGCCTCTGTGTCGTCTGAATTATTCGTCTCAGCTTTCTGACCCTCCCTCCATCAGGAGCGGGAGAATCCCCTGCCGGGCCTGCTGGAAAGCCTTGTCCTTGGGTCTACAGGGATGATGGTGGCAGCGGTTTTGGACACTGCAAATACCTGCTCTCACTCTGTAATCTCTCCGTGCACTGTGGACAGAAACTCTTCATTAGGATATAAGAAGTCCACAGACACTTCACCTTATGGTTTGTGCTTTTGGGGTCCTGTTTAAGAAGTGCTTTCCCACCTTTAAGTTGCAATGGTGTTCCCCCATATTTTTTCTTTTTGGAGACACAGTCTCTCTCCGTCACCCCGGGTAGAGTGCAGTGGCGTCATCCTAGCTCACTGCAACCTCAAACTCCTGGGCTCAAGCCATCCTCCTGCCTCAGCCTCCTGAGTAGCTGGGACTACAAGTGCCTGCCACCACGCCTGGCTGATTTTTCTATTTTTAGTAGAGACTGAGGTCTTGCTCTTGCTCAGGCTGGTCTTGACTCCAGAGCTTGAGCATCCTCCTGTCCCGGCCTCCCAGAGTGCTAAGATTACAGGCGTGAGCCACCGAGCTCGGCCTCCATATTTTCTTTGATTAGCTTTGTAATTTTTATTGTTCATGTTCAGGTTCCTAATCCACCTAGAGTCCAGCTTTGGTGCAAGGCAAAGGTCTAGTTTTCTTTTTCTCCTTACAGTGAGGCAGTTTCCCTGTCATCTTTGACTAACCCATCCATTTAAGATGCTACCTTTATCCAATATCACGTTTTCATATACTCAGGGGTCTTCCTGTGAACCTTTTATTACAATCCATTGGTCCATTTACTTGTTCCTATGGTAAAATCACACTTTTGAAGTTATGAACTACGACTGTATTGTAGTATATTTTAATCTCTCATAGGGCTAGTCCTCCCATTTTGCTCTTTTTCCCCCAAAGAACTGATTCAGCAACCCATGGACTTTTAATCACCCATAAAAATTTCAGAATAAGGTTGTTGAATTCTACAAAAAAAGAAAAAGAAAACAATCCATGTGGACTTTTGCTTGGTGTTACATTGGATTTAAGATTAATTTGAAAACTTTTATCTTCACAATGTTAAGCTTTCCATCCATAACTGTAGAATCTCCCTCTGTTTAGTGAGATCTTTATGTCCTTTATAAAAATGCCTCTGTTTTGTTTTCTCCATAGCATTTATCACTATGTCAGGTCCGTGTTCATTCATTTCTTTATCTGATTCCAAGTCTGTCTCTTCCTATCATCTTGCTACAGAGGTGTAAGCAGAGACCTCTCTTGGATTCACCCCAATACCCCCAGTGCCTAGATGTTACTAACCCTACTTTGCTGATGAAAAAACCGAGGTTCAGAAAAGTTGAACTTCCCCAGCTTGCACAGGTAGTTAGCCTCACGGCCACGGTTTGTAATGGAAGAGCAGGTAGGAAGATCGTTTTGTCCTCAGCCAGTGGCAGGCATGGGGCTACACTGAGAGATTTGGGGCCAGGGCACAAAGGCTCATGCACTCTGGGAGGCTGAGGCGGGAGGATTGCTTGAGCTCAGGAGTTCGAGACCAGCCTGAGCAAGAGCAAGATCCCAGTCTCTACTAAAAATAGAAAAATTAGCCAGGCGTGGTGGTGCACACTTGTAGTCTCAGCTACTCAGGAGGCTGAGGCACGAAGATCACTTGAGCCCAGGAATTTGAGGTTTCAGTGACCTACGATGATGCCACTGCACTCTACCTGGGGCGACAGAACAAGACTCTGTCCGAATAAAAGAAAAAAGAAAAAAAGAAAAAAAGGAAAAAAGGAAAAAAGGAAAAAAGTTAAAAAAAAAAGGAGATTTGGCCTCTACCCACTAGGTAAAAGGGAGAGGGACGAGATGGCAGGAAAGGGGAGATCTGGGGGCTCCGACAGGCAGTGAGGCGGAGACAGGAGAGGGTAGAGTCCAGGAGCCAGGGTGGAGACTGCAGCAAAGAGGAAGAGAAGCAGAAGAGGCCCCAGTGAAAACAGAGCTCATCGAGAAGATGGGAAAGAGGAGCTTTCTAGTCCTGGGGAGAGAGAAGAGAAACTGCCGGGGGGCCAGAGAGGGAACAGGCTTTGAGAGGAAGCCGAGGCTCCCCATGAAGATTTGAGAGAGACAGGGAGGCGGTACCACTCCTGGTGTGTGGGCTGTGCTGTCTGTGCTGACAGGGAAGGGTCTTCAAGATACAGTATTAAGTGAAAAACAAAAAAAAAAGCCCAACCGGGTTGGGCGCTGTGGCTCACGCCTATACTCCTAGCACTCTGGAAGGCTGAGGCGTGAGGATCGCTTGAGGTCAGGAGTTCAAGTCCAACCTGAGCAAGAGGGAGAACTTGTCTTTACTAAAAAATAGAAAAAATTAGCCGGGCGCAGTGGTGCGCGCCTGTAGTCCCAGCTACTCAGGAGGCTGAGGCAAGAGGATCAGTTGCTTGAGCCCAGAAGTTTGAGGCTGCTGTGAGCTATGATGATACCACGGCGACAGAGCAAGACTCTGTCTCAGAAACAAAACAAAACAAAACAAAACAAAAAACCAGGTGCCAAATGCCTCAGGGAGGGGCCCTGAGTGGCTGGGATACAGAAAGGGAGGGAGATGTTTCACTCTGTGTCCTTCTGAATTTTTTGAATGCTTAAGCATGTATTACCTATTCAAAATAGTTAAGGAAATTAATTTGTTAAAAAAGAACAAAGCCTGAGAAAGGACTTCGGGATGTATTATATAAAGGACTTTGAAAACATAAAGTGTTCTTGCCTTTGAGGACTGGTACTTAGCCTCCAGGGAAAAGCCTTTTATGGAATTCCCCAAGAGCAAGGCAGCCCCTTCCTTTCTGGTGCTCCTCGGCCAAAACTGAGTGGCCAGGACGCCACAATACTTCTGATGCTCAGTGCCCAGCACCCCTGCAGCCGGCTCACACCGCCGCCAGTACTGGCTGCCTGCTTGTCCTCTGTTACTTGGGTCTCTCAAATCCACACCCGCACCCCATTCCTGGCCCGCTGGGATTAGTAAAGAAGGCTGATGACATCAATGACGAGACCGTGTATGGAACTCCTTCTACGGGCTGGGCCCTGTTGGCCACGCCTTTACCTCTATCAGGTCCTTTACAGATGCGGAAACCCAGGCTCGGAGAAGCAGCTGCCCAGGCTCACGTGGCTAGTAAGTGGCAGCATCAGGAGTTGACCTGAAACCACCCTGTTCCCACAGTACTGGCTACTTCCTAATAATTTATTTACTTATTTAACCTTTATTAAGCACCTTTGATGTTCAAAGCACAGAAAGGGTATAAAAATGAATGACAGGCTTTGAGAGATGCAGATTCTAGAATGTCCATTCGAGAGATCTTCACTGAACCGTGTTATGTGCCAAGGGCCGTGTGAAACCCAGAGGCTGCAGTGAGCGAGAAGACTGTCCCGTCCTCCTAGAGCTGGAGAAGTGGGTAGAGGAGACACAGCCAGGAAGCCACCCCGTAGTGTTGTAAGTACTCCAATGAAAGAGGTGGAGGTGCTCTGGGAGCCGAGGGAGGGGTATCGGCTCAGGCTGGCCAGAGGGAGTGATGTCTCAGCTGAGTCTAAAATAGGGGAACAACTCAAATGTCTACAGGACAGGCCTCTGAGGTAAATGAGTGAAGGAGGCGAGGTCCATTCTTAGACATAGCTGTGCTCTGCCTGATAGCAAATGCATGCATATGCTTCTCTTCCACACAGATAACCCTCTCTTCCTCGTTCCTTGCAACATGATCCGTGCAGTTAGAGACCTGAGTGCAGGGAAATATTTCCCTCTTCCAAACCAGCGGTGCAAACCTGATCATAAATGGTGACTGCACCTTGGCCTCCATATTGGGAAAAGGTGAGGACGGTGGCTCTGGAGAGAAAGAGGGCCCAGTTGGCTGCTGCCAGGTGCGAACTGGGTCCCTGTGGGCAGGTCTTCTGATTGGGGGGGCTTATAGGTTGTTCCAGATTTTAGTCAATTTCTCTGATTATTTCCTTAGGATAGATTTTGAGCAGTAAAATTACCGAACCAAAGGGAATAAGCATTTCGAAGGTTAACACATATGGCCATATTATTTTAAAGAAATACCCCTATACAGTACCACTTACATTATCACTTTTCCAGCACCGAATGGTGTTGCTACATGGTGTATAAAAAATAATGTGGCATTAATCTTTCACAGCCTTGATTATTGAAGTAGAATGTAGTTTCATTTATTTATTGATCTTTGCATTTCTTCTTTTATAAATTGACAGTTCATATTCTTGGCCCATTAAAAGTGTTTAATTGTATAGTAATAAATATTTATGTAATAAAAAGAAAAACAAACATCCATAATCCCACCACTGACCGTTAATCACTATTAACATTTTAATGTACACATCTCAGGTTTTCACCCTGGTATATATATGCTTTCAATGTCCACAAATATGTATGTATTTTCTTTTTCAAAAATAAGATCATACTACCTTGAACTGTTTTTGTAACTTGATATTTTCACTTAATGGTGCAGTGTGAAAATAATTTCAGGCTAAAAAAATATACATTTAAGGTATTTTTAGTGTTTACATTGTGTTCCATTATAATGATGTACCACAATTTAATCAATCCCCCATTTTGGACTTTAGGTTAATCTTATTTTGATGTATAAATATTCATCAAAGGCTTAGTAAATAGCCTCAATGACTTCCTTAGGATAAATTCCGGAAATAGGATTGTTGGATCAAAGGTTATATATTTTCTTAAGGCTTTTAAAACATATTACCAGTTACAGTACATCACAAATGACATATTTCCCAAAGGTAGCATCAGTTTATACCAGCAGTATATGAGAGGAGTCTGGGACAGATTATATTTTCTTAAAATGGCCTCAAGAATATCCCCCATCTCGTATAGTTTTCCAGAACTTTGTCACATCCTTGTCATGAGGGAGAACCCAGGCAGGACTCCTCCCCTTAACCTGACTGGGCTTTTCTATCTGCTTTGTGGGCAAGCTGTCACCAGCCCCAGCTGAGCTTCCCGCCAGCACCAACTGGCCAGACGAACCACACCCAGGTACCCTGCGTGGAGGGCGAGGAGCTGTTCTCTGCTGAGCTGTGCCACGTTGCAGATTCAGGAGCAAAATGAACGACTGCTGCTTCACACCACTAGGTTTTGGAGTGGCCGTTTCACAGCGATAGATAACTAATACATCTCATTGCCCCTCACCGGAGCAACATTAGGTATTATTACTCTCTATCTTTGCCAATAGGATAGGCAAAAAGTGGCATCTCTCGTTTGGTCTGAATACTTTGGCCCATTATTTTCAATAGGGCTTTAGTATTTTTCTTATTTAAAAAATAGAACTTGTCAAAAGACAAAATTATAACAAATTTAGTGTAAAGATCTTAATTGGCTTTCATTCATGATTCTAGAATCAGGCAGCCCTCAGAACAAGTTCGTTCTGGGGTTGCAACATCAGACAGTATTTATGGATCGAAAACAGAAGCAAAGTATAGAGTGCAATTGGTCTGCCTTTTTGAATGAGTTGGCTGCCTACAATTGACTGAAGCTCAGCTGTTGTAACTCACTGAAATACAGCTGTTTGTTATGTGCACCTGCTCCTAAGTTCACCAGTTCCATTTAGCATGAGTGACTCCATATTGGTTTGATCTGTTGGATCCAGCACAGGAGCCCAGTCCAAATCAGTGGCCTCCTACAAATTTTATTTAACCATCTTTTAGATCTTTTAATCCTACTTATTTTCCTCGTCCTTTTTCCTTTCAATCTATCTACCTACCTACCTACCTATATAGATATATTTTTTTTTCAGAGACAGGATTTCACTCTGTCTCCCAGGCTGGAATATAGTGGCTATTCACGGGTGCTTTCATAGCTCACAGCAACCTCAAACTCCTGGGCTCCAGCGATCTCCTGCCTCAGCCTCCCGAGTAGCTGGGACTAGGGGCGCATGCCACCACACCTCACTTTCAAAAGAAATATTTTATTGCAAAAATTCAAAAACATATTTAAGTCAGAGCCAGGACCAGCGTCGGCCTATTGAGGCACCCCCTCTTGGGTGGGCCCTTGCACTTGAGGGCCCCTGAGGATATGTGTCTCCTTAACTTTTGCACCCTGGCCCCTCGCTTGTCTCACTCTAGTCCTAGGCCTGATTTGAGTCCACCCTAATCCCACCGTCTAGACATTACCACTGTCCATAGTTTGGTATATATTCTTCCAGACTTTTCCTAGACAAATATTTACATATATATAAGACAGCAGTAATTTTTACGTTTCTAGAAATATATCTTTCTTGGACATTTCATTAGGTCAATACGTGAAGACTTAGCTCATTCGTAAGATGGCATGTTACAGAAGTCATAGCCCTTTGTCATATTAATGGCATATATTTTCACAGTTTTTAAAAATGCAGTTTGATTTTGCTATTTTTATTTATGTATTCTTTTAATTTTTTTTTTCTTTTTTAGAGACAAGGTCTCACTCTGTCACCCAGGCTAGAGTGCAGTGGCATGATCATAGCTCACTGCAGCCTCAAACTCCTGGGCTCAAGTAATCTTCCTTCTTCAACTTCCTAAGTTGATGGGACTACAGGTGTGCACCACCACACCCCACTAATTTTTTATTTTTTATTTTTTTTGTAAAAATGGGGGTGTCAACATGTTGCCCGGGCTGGTCTTGGATTCCTGGCCTTAAATGGTCCTCCAGCCTTGGACTCCCAAAGTGCTCGGATGACAGGCATGGGCCACCACTCCCGGCCTTTTAACTTACTTTTGAAACGTAATGTCAAGTAGATTGAACTCTCACATTAGTTACATTTTCCATTGTTTTCATGCTTTTGTCAAAAACAGTGAAGTATTCAACTATATTTTCCTCTGTCTTACTGTTTTACATTAGTTTGTTAACCTGTTGAGATGTATTTTGGTATATGGTGTGAAGGTGGGATCTTAGCTAAATTTTCCCCAAAATAATCAATGTTCTCAACACCATTTGCTAAGCAGTTCCTTCCTCCTCAAGGCAGAACTCTGACCGCAGGAAGATGGTCAAGAACTTGATGGAGACAGTACAGAGCAGATTCAAGCTAGATGAGCTTTTTAGCCCCTTCCAAATATGAGCTGCTCTTCTGTGGTGGGCAGAGGCTTCCAGGCAGACGCTGACCAGAGGCAAGTCATGCTGTCACAGTGGTGGAGCGAGGAGGTTTACCAGGCAGCACCTGAGGCTACTTTGCTCTGGAAGGACCCAGCAGCCCCAGGGAAAGGCCTTTTGCTCTCTCAGTATAGAGATGAGCAAGTCTTGCCAAAGAAGCAACTGGAACTCACCAGCCCCATCAGGTAGATCTCACCCTAGAATCTAGAGAGAGGTTCCCTGAGTCTTCCTCGACTCCCCTGAGGTCAATGCCCCACAGACTGCCCCCTTAGCTTTGTCCCCTCGTGTCAGCAAAGGTCCCCCACCTTTGCCTTGTGACTTCCAGACTATCTTCTGCCAGGACCCAGGCCTGGCGCGCACCCCCCAGCAGCAGTGAACCCTGGAGGGAAGGGGCCAGTGAGGGTGACCAGGGCGACTGGGCCAGCACCATGCACTCTGCACGCCCTCCTCAAGGCCTCACTCCCTGGGGGGCTTCCCTCCAGAGCAGAGGCCAAAGCTGTGCGAGAGGGCCTCCTCCTCTGCGGTGAACAGTGTCGCGGAGGCCCCGGGGACTACGGGCTCTCTCTACTGAGGAGAGCGCACTGCTGGGGCCAGTCAGGAGGGCTGAGGCCGTGGGCAGGAAGGGAGGATGAGAAGGGCAGTTGTTTTCCCTCTGGAGTGTGAATGACCCCCCGGGGCAGCAGAGAACTTCCGGGGAAGCAAGTGCCAGGGATAGGTGAGGCCAGGCTGGACACCTGGGAGAAGCCAGGGGGGCATAAAAGCAGGCCTGAAGCGGAGGCAAGTCAGGCCCAAGGGGTCAGGAGTAAAAATTACATTGCTATTCTTGGAGTTTGGTTTAGTTCTTAAAGCTGGGGGTGGGAATCCTCTCAACCTGCCCAGCAGCAGGAGGTGGCAGTGAGGTGGGAGTTGAAGGAGAAGAGAAGGGGCTCTAGGGAAGGTTGCTTGGGCTCTCCTTGGAGCTTCCCTAGAACCTGGAGGATGCTCAGGGGGCAACTCTGGGGGAGAGAGTCAGGCGGCGTCGGGGCTGAGGCCTGTGGACGCTCTGCCCCAGGCTGTCAGGTGAGGAGTGAGCTTTCCCTTTTCACGGTCGTCAGGACACACAACCCTGTAGTCTGTGATTTCCTCCAGCCAGAAGCCCTTTCTCCAGAAGGCCCTGCAGAGACAACCCCTCACCTCTGCTCCCCATTGAGCGGCATCGATGGGAATCACAGTAGGAGCCAAAGGAACCTTAGGGAGGACCTGTGGGCTAGGTCTGCGCCCTCGTTTTACAGGCTGAGGCCCGGGAAGTGAATGGTTTACCCGAGGTCACACCCGAGGTTAGTGGCAGAGCCAGCAGAGTGATGAACCAGGTGGCCTCCCCTCCTTCAACTCCCGGCCTAAAAACGAGACCTGACACAGGGCACTTCTGCCAGAAATGGTCCCATAGGGCCTCCTAGTCATGGCAGCAATCGGCAGACTTACAATTTGGAAAACCAGAAGGGTAGTTAATAGCACTGTTCGAGGGAAGCAGGGCTGGCACCCACGTGTAGTCCGAACACCACCACACGGTCTCAGAAGAAAGTCTCGGACACGAAATGTAATGATGTGTGTAAGAAGGTACAGACATTGCAGCTCTGGGCCGAGGGCAGTGGGATCTGGGGCCAAGTCCTGCATCTCTTACCATTTGTGAGAACTAAGGCAAACGTGTTTATTTTGGTGGGGGAAGAGGGGACAGGATATTTCATTTTTGGTTTTTTGGGGTTTTTAGTTTGTTTTTTGAGACAGGGTCTTGCTCTATAGCCCTGGCTGGAGTGCAGTAGCATCATCATAGCTCACAGCAACCTCGAACTCCTGGGCTCCAGCGATCCTCCTGCCTCAGCCTCCCCAGTAGCTGGGATTACAGGCGGAAGCCCCTCCTCATGCCTGGCTAATTTTTATTTTTCTATTTTTTGTCTTGCTCAGGCTGGTCTCGAACTCCTGAACTCAAGCAATCCCCTCACCTCGTCCTCCCAGAGTGCTAGGATTACAGGCATGAGCCATAGCACCCAGCCGACAGCATAGTTCCTAATCTCTTTAAGCCTCAGTTTCTTTGATAAATGGTGAATATTAATTCTGCAATAGTATAAACATTTCTGAGATACAAACAACATCGAAGGCTTTTTAGGAGCCCCATCTCATGAAGACATCACCACCGCCGTATCAGATTGGGGGTGGGGAGGCACTTTTTCCATGCAACACCTCAGCTAAACTCTGGATAGTGGCACCTGCTGGGGTGGCTCAGGGCTTGCCACCTGGAGTCACGACTCCAGGGACACCCTCCCCAGAATATTCTGTGTAAATGGCACCCCCAAGCACAATGGGGCCCCTTGAGTTTGTGTGTGTTAAGACAGGAGACTGAAATGAACGGTGGGCTACCATTATTAAGCACTCACCGTTTGCCCAGCATGGTCCAACAATCTGGTGAGGTGGATAGCTTATCTCCACTGACGCACGAGGACAAGGGGACTAAATTACTGGCCCACCGTCACACAGCTAGTAGGTGTTGGGAGCTGGACTCAAACTCAGACCTCAGGTGCCAGAGTCCATTCTCTTCAAGGCTGGACTTGACTCCCCCACCCAGAGCCCAGATCTGAGGGCTCCCTCTGAGCCCTCCTCAGTCTTTCTTCCAGGGCTAAGGCTGCAGGGGTCCCCTGGAGCCCACTCTTCCACCCCCACGCCCAGAGGATGGGCCGTGCCTGGGCTCCCCAATGCCAAGCCCGCTGGGGAGGAGCCTGGCCAAAGGCGGGCCACCCCTCTGGGCCCCCAAGAACACCGAATATGGCAGCCCTCAGGGCTGTGGTCCCTCCACAGCTGCCTGGTGTCCTCTCCAGCTCAGCCCGCTACCCTACTCCCTGGCTTCGCACCCTTCAGGTCTCGGAGAAGCCCCCCACCCCCTCCCTGCTGCTCTCTGTCCTCAGAGCATTTGTCGCGGCCCGTAAGCTTATCCTCATTGGGAATCGTCTTTTCCTCCACGGCAGCAGAGACCGCGCCTCTCCGTTTTATCCCCAGTTTCTCGCCCAGTGCAGCACTGAGAATATCCTTTAAAACATTTTTGAAAAGTTTCTTGCTTAGAATTTCCTGTACTTCCTATTTTTCTTTGCTGGACTTAGTGTGTGCTTCCTACCTTTCCCTCCTTATCTTCCTTGCTAACACCTACTGTTCTTTCCCGGCCCAGCTCAGCCGTCTCCTTGAGGACAGCGTTCCTGAACCCTCAGTAGGTGACATGCCAGACGGAGGCGAGTTTCTCTGTCTGGCCCCATACAAGGAGCCCTCGCTTTGCAGGGCTCCCCTGGGGACCCTCTCCTGCCACGGGAGCCTCCCAAGGTGCAGAGAAACAACCTAGAAAGGTGTCAAGACTCAGCGAGCTCCACTTTTGATAGCCTGGCAGCCTGGGTGGGGGTGGGGGTGGGGACCGTCTGGTGGGCGAAGCGGGTTATGGGCGCTGCCGACTAGAACCCTGGGGAAATCAAGGTGAAAGGCAGCGTCCTGCTGCGGAGGCCCACCCGTGTATCAGTCAGGGGGGCTGGGACAGGGCAGGAAGAGGCTCGGCTGCAGAGACAGCTGTGAGCGGGGAAACCCACACCCACTCCATGGCCCTGAGCAAGGCCCTGACGGCCCGCCCAGGCACCGCGGGTAGACACCGCAGCTGGGGCCGCCCCGAGAGCAGTTCCAGCATAGCTCTCTTTCCAAATACCTAAGTTCGGTTTTAGAAAATACGGTCACTGGAGCCACAGGGCTTGCAGACAGAAATCTTCTGCTCTTGACATTGCGTGGGGAGCGTGGTGGTGGCAGCAGGGTACTCAGTGGCCTTGGTCCAGTGGACACACTGGGCACTGGCCCTGCAGCCTCTCTCACCCTCTTGCGGGCCAGAGCCAGGGCCTGGGGGGCAGGGGGAGGGAAGCAGAGCCAGCCGGGGGACCAAGGGAGGAGGCGGGTACCTGAGCTGGGGCACGGAGAGGCCTCCAGGCTGAGTTCACCCTGAGAGGCAGAGCGGAGCTAAAGAGGTCAATGGAACAGGCCGGGAGCAGGCGAGGGCTGCCCCCCCGCTGCCCCCACCCCAGCTGCCCCTTAGAACGAGGGTCCTTGGCATCCCTCCTGCTCCACCCAGTGCCCAGGCCATCTGAGCAGAGTGAAGATGTCAAAGCGAGACCCCCAAATCGGATTGAGGTTCCTGCTCCCCCTTAATGAGGTTCATTATCAGCTGCTCTGATCCTTGTAAAACCCAGCAGGCTGGATTAGGGGCAGGCTCTCTAATCCTGGCGGGCTCCTCCCTGGGTGCTCTGGCAAAGAAGCCCCCCACCCTGGAGGAGGAGAGGAGGGGGGCCAGGCGCTGCAGCTGGGCTGAGAGAGCAGGAGGAGGCAGGAGGGGCTCCACATCCCAGCGGCCTGTGCCCTGTGCACAAGGAGACTGCAGGGGGCTTGGGGCCTGGAGAGCTCTGGGGGTGTCGGGAGGATGCCTCCTCGCCTGCAGCCAGGAGCCACGTGTGCTGGGGGAGCGCCTGGCCAGGTCCCGGGTGGGGCTGGTCTCTGCGCGTTCTGTCCAGACCTGGACACTCCGTCCAGTAGCAAGTTAAGAACACATTGATGCTTGCCTTAACAAAAATAATTTATTCCACAAGGCTACCAAGCAGTGGGGTAGAGTGGGAATTCCGCGTGTGTACAGGCTGCCCTCCCCTTGTGCCCTCCCGACCTCTGCACACTGGGAGGCGGCACCTGGGGACGACACCTGCCTTGCTATCTTCAGCCCAGCACCCTCCACAGCCAAACTACTTTGCGGACTGCTTTTCTGTCCGCATCTACTTTGGAGACCAAAATAAAAAGACAAAAGACCCAGCTCAGAGAGGGTAGAGCTCAATGGGGAGAAGCCAGAGCACATTCAGTGCGGCCACCTCTTCCCTGTGGCCTCCCTCTACCTCTCATGGCTGAGCCCAGAGCCAAGGCACTGCAGATCCCGACACCCTTCCCTGCGCCACCTCGCCAGGTCTTGCACCAGGTCCCGCCAAGCCACTCACCCCACAGCCCAGCAGCTATCGCCTGCCTCACCTGGGAGACCGGCACGATTCCCAGAAGCTTCCAGACTCCCCCACCCCCACAGCCGAATCCCACCAGGGAGATCTGTGTAGCTGGAGGCTGGGCAGGCCACAGAGGGCCAGAGGTGGTCTGTCCTTCTTTGGTGCCAAGGCCTCTTGGTGTCCAGGAGGAAAGAGGGTGGACGGAGGCCTAGAATGTGGTAAGGAGTTCCACTCCAGCCCACCCCACCCAGGGGACCCTCTTTTGGCTTCACTTGCCCCAATTTAGGGCCAAGACCAAGCAGGAGAGATTGAGGCTCCAGTGAGAATGGGGCAGGACTTCGAATAAGCTGAAAAATGGGATTTGGTGCCCAGAGGCCAGTGGCTGAGGCTCCCTAAGCTCTCTGCCCGCGGCGACCCTGCTCAGTGCCATCAAATGAATCTGGCCCCTGCTCCTGTCGTTTGTGTCTATGGGACTGTCCTTCCCAACAGACCCAAGAAGGTTCACTGGAGCCACTGGTTGTCCTGGGTTTCCCACCCCTCTAGGCTGGACAGGAGCAGGGGGTGGGAGGGGAGGGCGGGGCGGGGGCTGGAAGGGCCCCACGGGTGGCAGCTCCCGCTCTGGCCCCTCCCGAGCTGGGTGGTTCAGGCTGCAGGGTGGCCAGCAGGGCCCTTCGGAGCCCTCATTTTGGCTCGGAAGTAGGTGTACAAGGCCAGCAGGCCCATGAAGGAAAGGGAGTAGAGCCCCACACAGAGGCTGACGTCCAGGCGGGAAAAGCCCCCTCCCAGCACCTGCAGCCACCGGCCACGGCCCTGCTGCGCTCGGGCCTCCAGCTCCCAGGCAGGGACGTCCGCCAGCTGCTTGGAGCTGCGGCCGATTCTCCTCAGCCCTACAGGGCCCCCGGGGCGGTTCTTCTCGGCCCCCGGCTCAGCCAGCAACGCGGCCCCTGAGTCTCGCTTGCTCAGGTGCCGCAGAACACGCGGCTGCCCCGGCTTGTCACCCCCCTGGAGCTCTGTGGCGGGCTCGGGGGGCCCCTGGTCTGAGCCGGCATGAAGCTCCGGGGTGCGACTTGCTTCAGGTCTCTCGGTGGGAACATCTGGAACGGTGGTTCCCGGGGACTTGGCCACCTCAGCCTTCTCAGGGCCCAGAGTTGAATTCCCAGTCTCCAGCTCCAGGCTTCCCAGCGCCAGCTTTGGGGTGGCTGTCAGATTCTGCGTGCCACTCCGGGGGGCCGGCCCAGCTGGAGGGGGGTCCAGGACGATGTTGCTTGGGGAGAAGTGGGCCTTGAGGAAGCTGAGGGTGGCGCCCATGTCCCACACAGGCACCCCCGCCAGCTCATTGTGGCAGGCCGAGCAGAGTTCGCGGGGCGGCCACTGCACCTTGGGGAACTGGGGGTCCTCGCTGGGGGCGCCTGCGGAGGGAAGCACACGGGACGTGAGAAAGCACAGATGAAAGACCAGCCCATGGTGGGTGTTCAACAGATGGCAGCGCCGCGGAAAAGGAGGATGAGGAGGGTTCTATCCACGTGCAGCGCCCAGCACTCTGCGGCTTCCCAGGGAGTGTGAACAGCTCCTTCCCAGTCACTGTCCAGTGGCCTCTTTGCCAACTTTACCACCAGTTTATACCCTGGGACCAGACACAGGAAATGGCGAGGAGAATGGTCTGCAGAATAGTCTGTTTTGCCATCTCTGGATGGTCTGCTAGTGTTGCCTTTTTGTATTTTTCTGAAATTTCCCAAATTGTATACAGTGAAAATATATTACTTTTGTTAAGTAAAGGGAAAATGTTTTTTTCTTTTTCTTTTTTTTTTTTTGAGACAGAGTCTCACTCTGTTGCCTGGGCTAGAATGCCGTGGTGTCAGCCTAGCTCACAGCAACCTCAAACTCCTGGGCTCAAGCGATCCTCCTGCCTCAGCCTCCCGAGTAGCTGGGACTACAGGCATGCGCCACCATGCCCGGCTAATTTTTTCTATATATATTTTTAGCTGTCCAGCTAATTTTTTTCTATTTTTAGTAGAGACAGGGTCTCGCTCTTGCTTAGGCTGGTCTCGAACTCCTGACATCGAGCTATTCTCCCTCCTCGGCCTCCCAGAGTGCTGGGATTACAGGCGTAGGGGAAAATGCTTTTTAAAACAAACATCAGCTATGCCAGGTAATTCCACAGGTACCCTCCTCAAGCCAACTGCAGCTCTCTGGGGTAGGCGGGAGGTAGGGGTGGGCCCCAAGAAGCGGGTGTGGGGAGGCCTGGCAATGCTCAGCAGGGTCTGGAAGTGGCTGGGCCAGCTCTAGGCAGAGCCCCAGGCCAGCCAGGGAACACCAGCCAGCCCATCCATCCCTCTTGTAGGAAGTGCCTGTTCTAAAGGTTTTAATAGGGGAAAAAAGATACTGACCACAAGCAGCAGCAGCAAGTGACACAGAAGTCACAATGGTTATTTTGGGGAGTGGGCAGCAAGTACATTCCAAGAGTCAGGCCTCAAAAAGTGAGCACTCAGTACCTGCTAACTCTTGGTTTGCTCTGAGAGGCCCCCACCAGGGAGAGAAAGGCACTGCCTTGCTTTTGGCCCTCGGAGGGACACCCCAGCTCCTGGCCTTCCAGCGGCAGCTGGGAGCCTGCCGAGGTCATGGGGCTGGAGGGTCAAATGGAGCATTTGGTGGCAGGGCAGGGCGGGGGCATGGGGGGAAGGGCAGGAGGAAAAGACAGGCACGTGTCTTCTTTTCAAAGTCCACGAGGAGGCCCCAGGAGACCAGGACCAAGTGCAGGCGCTGGACCACCACCTGCTCCGTCTCTCCTCGGCTCCGCCCAGCCCCCACCCCTGGGAGGGCTGTGCTCCCCTCCCCTCAGACAAGCCGCCTCCTGTCCACAGATGGCTCCTTCCCCACCCCGCTGTCCCTGGAGTTTAATGCTTTTGCCTGTTGGGCCCATCAGACTCCTGCGCGTGGGGAAAAGAACACACTGTCAGCGAGGAAGGGCAGAAGACAGGGCCTCCCCTGGGGGAATCACGGTCCCTGGTATTTCCAGGAGGACTGGTCCTGTCTTCCAGTGCATTCTGTCATTAGGCCCTTCTGGGGAGTTGCGGGGTGGTGGGGCGGGGGATCCCAGCTCTCTCCTCCATAGTGGTTTGAGTAAGGGGCCAACAGCCAAAAAGCAAGCAGGAGAGGGACCCCAGCAAGCCAGAGTGGGGCGGCGGGGGGGCCCTGGTGCAGGCAGAAGAGCGAGCAATGGCATTGGAACACCAGGGACTTAATGTGTCAAAGCCTCAGTTTCCTCATCTAGAAAAGGGGTCTAGTGATACTGGCTTGGTTGACAGGGCTGGGATATTACTAATGAGACAATGAGTGTCCCTTCCCCCACCTCTGGCCCAAGACCCCAAAGCTCCCTCACCGCCCCCTCCCCTGTAGGTGACTCCAGCCTTGGAAGCGGCCCTTCCTTACCTGCGAGGCGGGCATTGACCCTGTTGTGGGAAGACCAGAACCAGAGGACGGCGTCGTCCAGACTCCCCACCTTGTGCATGGAGGCAGCGGCCATCTGCTCGAAGTGGCCCGCGCAGTCTCGGCAGCCGAAGAAGGCGCGAACGTAGCCCCGGATGGCTTGGAGGACCTCTTGGGCCTGGGCTGCAGGACAGAGGAGACGCCATGCACCTTCAGGCCACCTGCCCCTGCCGGCCCCACCTCCGTTCCCTCCACAGGTCGCCTTGTCCTCCCCAGCCCCGCCGCGGTCACCCCTACGCGGGTGCCCCACACCCCAGCCCACGCAAGGAGAGGCCCAGTGTCCCCTCGCCTACTTCTCTACCTGCCAGGGTTGCTTCGGAGGTGACCCCATCTCCTCGCAAACTCCTAAACCCAGTTCTCCTTCTCTGCTACTCATCCAGGTGCTTGTCGCTTACACCCAGGACAAAGTCCACACTCTTCAGCAAGACACTCAGGCTCCTTGCGACAGGGCAGGAGAGCGCCCTGCTCTAGCCCCACACTCCTCCGCCCGCCTGCTTCAGGCTTCCCCCTCCCGAGCCCTTCTCTCTGCCCTGTTCCGTGCCTCAGGGCTGCTGCCGCTGCTTCCAAACTCTCCGGCCGCTGCAATCCCCCCTTTAGAGGTCAGTCTCCTGTTCTCACCCCTCCATCCACAGGGACCTCAGCACCCTGCTCGCTGTAGCTCCTGGCGAGGTTAGTGCCCACGCCCGCCACGCCTGCCCCGGCCCAGGCGCCACCTCCCCACCAGGAGGCCGCACCTGCCACTGCCTGGGCGGGGGCTCACGCCTTCTCGCCTCCTCCAGGACGTTACTCCTGCGGACACTTTCTTTCTTAGCTGCACCATCGGTGTCTCCCTTACACAGGGGATTATTCCATTACGATAACAAAATCCCCTCTCTGACCAGTTACACCCCGTTCCCGCCCATTGTCTCCAACATCTTGCCTCCTCCTCTCTCCTCAGCCCAATCCAACCCGGCCGCGTCTCCATCGTCCACGGAAACGGCTCTCACGGAGACATCTTCGTCTTGCGCCACCTCCAGCAGCCTGCGCCCAGCTGCGACACTCTACTTTGGGGCCCTGTGGAAATCACAGTGGCGGCTCCTTCTGACTCCTTGCAGCGGTCTGGACGCTCCAGCGCCCCAGAGCTCAATCCTCAGCGCTCTTTTCTACCTCCCCACTAGGGAGCTCATCCAGTGCCGTGTCTTGAACTGTAATCTACATGCCAGGGACCTCAAAGCTGACCTCTTATCCTGCGCCTCTCCTCAGAAGCCCAGACCCCATGTGCACATCTCCATCCGGATGTCTAGGAGGCACGAAACAAGACCACCGATTCCACCTCTCCCCTCGAGCCTTCCCATTCCTCAGCTCACAGGACCATCGTCCCACCAGATGCTCAGGCCCCACGACCCCAGACCCCCCCCCGAGTCCCGGTTCCCACACACTCTTCCTCCAATCCACCATGAAGTCCTACCAGCTCTGCTCTCTAAACACCCCCAAATCTGACCACTTCCTCCACGGGCCCCCCCAAAACTCTAGTCCACCATTGCTCCAGGACCATGTGCACAGCTTCCTAACTGGCCACCCCGTCCCCTTGCCCCACCAGAGCCCGCTGTCCACCGAGCAGCCAGCGACCATTCTAAAGCGCCCGTTGTCTGTGTCGCTCCCCCGTTAAACTCACCAGTGGTTTCTCATCACACAAAACCCAAACCCATCCCTCCCTCCCAGACTCGGCCACGCCAGCCTTGTGTCGGTGCTGCCGAGAGGCCAGACCTGCTGTCTGCACTGCTGGCCCTGGGCCTGTGTTATGGGCAGAACTGCGTCCTCCAAAACTGGTACGTTGAAGTCCTAAGCCCTGGTACCTTGATGTGGCTGTGTTTGGAGACAGGGTCTTTAAAGAGGTCATTAAGGTAAAATGAGGTCATCGGGGTGGGCCCTAATCCAATATGTCTGGTGTCCTTGCAAGAAGAGGAACTTTGGACACGGACGGGGAGAGGGACGACCACCTGAAGACACAGAGGGAAGGTGGCCTCTCCCAGCCAAGGAGAGAGGCCTCGGAAGAAGCCAGCCCCGCTGACCCCTACACCTTGCACTTTGGGCTCCAGAGCCGAGAGATGGGAATGTCTGTCGTATGTGTCATGGCAGCCCCAGCACGCTAACGCAGCCTGGAAGGCTCTCCTCCCAGGTGCCCAGGCTGCCCGCTTCTCCCTGCGTGGGTCTCAGAGAAGCCTTCCCCACCCACCCTCTCTAGACACAGTCCCCCCCACGCCACTCTGCTTTGTCTTCCCCACAGCACTCATCCTCATGCCTGGAGGGATCTGTTTGTGTTTGCTGTCTGTCTCCTGCCCCTGCAGCACTGGCCCCGGGAGGCAGGACCTTGCATCTCAGGCGCTGCTCATCCGGGCTCCTGCGGTGCTGCCTGGTTGCACCGGCCCACTCGAGCTTCCCCCGCGGCTGGCAGCGCCTCTGACTCACTCTGCCTTTGTGCAGGCTGCTCCCTGTGGCGGGGATACTCCTCTTCCTCTCTGAATCCCTAGTCCCCCATCGCCTCTCAGCTCACCCCCTGGGAAGCCCCGTGCCCCTTCCCAACAGCACCGAGCGTGCCCTCTGTTCGGCCCGAACATCCTTCTTTCCGCCGTGGCCCTCAGACCTGGTGCGCTGCAGGGAGCTCTCTGCCCACCCTGCCTCACGTTGGACGGTCACTGAAAGTGTGCACTGCCCCTTTTGCACCTCGTATCTGCCCTCCAAGCTGAGCCAGGGCTTGACACAAACTTGGTTCCTCGGTACAGGGACTGATGGGACGCCCACGCCTTCAGCGGCTAAGAGCAGGCGTGAGACAGCGTGGGTCGTAGAGCACAGCCGTGCCGTTTGGGGAGGGAACTGGGTAGCAGGGAAAATGTTTCCCCGGCTTCTCCTAGAAAATTATTTTTCGATGGGAAATGCAACACAATTATTCAAAGTGCGTGGTATCACCTATGTCGGTTTTCTTTTCTTTATAGGAGTATAAAAATAGAATCACAAATTTTTCATGAACGTTGAGAACACAGCAAGCTGTGAGTCCTGAGCAAGCTGGGAGAGGCCTCATGCCCCAGAGTTCGAGGGGGCACTGGCCCAGAGGCAGAGGACAGGACTGGGCGAATTCTCCGAGCCCACCCCCTTCCGAGATTGGGCCCTTGCTGGTCGCCTGTGGCCAGCTGCGGATGCAGAGGTCCTGCGGCAGGGAGCCCGGAGCCTGTCTCCATCCAAGCCCCTAAGTATGGGCCGGCAGCAGGGAGCCAGTGGGTCCGTTCCAGGGAGCTGCCCTGTTCCCTTGTCCCTGTGGAGGGCGGAACACAGCAGGGTCTGAGGCACGGCAGGGGAACAGCCCTGGACTCACCTTTCTCCCGTGGATGGTCCACCTTGTGCCGAGCTGCCTGCGCGGTCAGGAGGTGGAAGAGGAGCCACAGGGAGCAGGGAAAGCCCCGGAAATGCGGCTCACTCCCTTGGCAGCCGACCCAGTTCACCTTCTCCGCAAGAACAGCACCCTAAGGACACATAGGAATGTGAGTGCGGATACGGAGAGGGAAAAGGATGGGAGAGAGGGAGGAGAGACGCTTCCAGGAGGCTCAAAGGCCAGCACACAGCCCTCAGAGGGAGGAGGTCCCTTGCTCAGTCTATCACCTTGAAGGTGGCATTTCCCTGCCACTGGCTCCTCCCTTCGAAGGAGCAGCAGATCTGAACACCTGTGACACAGGTCAAGTTACGTCCTGTTCTAGCCTCAACTTCCCCATCTCTAAGACAAGAGGGCTGATCTCCGAGGTCCTTTCAAGTTTTGAAATCCTACCAGTCTACAAGGTGTTGCACCTCCGCTGGCTGTAGTGGCCACCTCTGCCAACAGCAGCAGGAGCAGGGGCCCAGAAAGGGGCCCTGGTGGGGGCCAGAGCAGCCGTGCCGAGGGGCACCACGTGCCCGAGGCAGCACGGAGCAGTAGTTAAAAACTCTGGTGTCCGTCAGGCACAGTGGCTCACGCCTGTAATCCTAGCGCTCTGGGAGGCCAAGGCGGGAGGACTGCATGAGGTCAGGCGTTCGAGACGAGCATGAGCAAGAGCAAGACCCTCGTCTCTACTAAAAATAGAAAAATTAGCTGGGCATGGTGGCACGTGCCTGTAGTCCCAGCTACTTGGGAGGCTGAGGCAGGAGGATCGCTTGAACTCAGGAGTTTGAGGTTGCTGTGAGCTGGGCTGATGCCACAGCACTCTAGCCTGGGTGACAGAGTGAGACTTTGTCTCAAAAAAAAAAAACAAAAACAAAAAACCAAACTCTGGTGTCTCACTGGTTTTTAATCCCAGCCCAACCACTTACCGGCTGCATCATCTCAGATGAGTTGTTTAACCTCTCCTAACCTCAGTTTCTTCAGCTGCTAAATGGGGATAACATCTGTCTTCTACTAATGTTATGAGGATTAAATGCACATAGCTCAATAAATAGCTTATTAACTATTAATGGAACAGTGTAAGATCACTGGTTCCTTCCTGAATGCACATCGGTGCAGGTCAGAGATTACACTGTCAACCTGTCCCGTTCCCTAAATATCACCGATGGGGAGGAGATCGTTTGCTTCCCACACTCACCTCCTTCCTGTTGTCCAGAGCAGTTTTAAACAAACTGTAGGGAATTTTCTTTCTCTGCTGCCTCTTGAGCCACTCGTTCACGGAGTGCAGAAAGTTCTGGACTAAGGGCGAGCCAGGGAAGTACTGTGGGGAGGAACAAGCGGAAGTTGGAGAGCGAAAAGCAACTCCCCCAGAGTCCCACAGTCCTGCAGAGGGGAGGGGCTATGCAGAAGTAGGCCAAGGCAGTTTTCTGGAAAGTTCCCAAACCACCAGGGTGTCTATCCTGTCTAGGACGCAAATGTGGATTCCTCCCTACCTTTGCTCTAGGCCCCTGGTAAGGCTAGAGGACAGGGGTGGGAAGGGGGGGTTCCAATGGGAACTGGGCCCTGATGGTCTCCCCATGTCCAGGCTTCAGGCTCCCGTGCAGCCCACCGACCATGTGCCACCCTGGGAGGAAGGTTGCTGGGACCCTGGGCCACAGGTTCTCTCTGAAGGTGATCTTCTGATAGAGCAGCTGACTTGTCAACTGACGGGCTGGCCGGGCTGGGCTGGCAAAAAACCTTTCATTTGTATTCCGTGGGCTGCCCGTGGGACCCGCCAGGCCAGGGGCTTCTAGCCAAGATCCAGACCTTGATGGTAACTCCCAGTAGTCTCTGAGGAGCAGGAAAAGCCACTTTGACAATAAGTCAACTCAAATCTGATTAGTATCAGCACTTTAAAACCACAAGGGCTCCAGGGAGGAGGACGTGTGTGCGTGCACGTGTGCGCGTGCACATGTGCACACACAGGGCGGGAGGCGGGAGAAAGGGCTGCAGCAGCAGAGCAGGTCAGATAAAACCCCCAGGAGGCAGGTGGACAGGACGACGACCCTGAGAAACTTACAGTGAAAAAAGAGCAAAGAAAAACATTTGTGAGAAGGCCACTGGAGACAGGAATGTTAGCTAAACCGAAAAACCTGCTAACAGATCCAGTCCTCTGAGAGAGCCAGTCCACGTTGTTATCAAACCTCAGGGGCTGGACAGTTTCCCCCAGAGTGAGCAGTGGCTGGAAAGAGCCCTGTGTCGCCACGCTCCCTGCTGGCAGCCCCCAATTTACAGCTGGAAGTCAGCACTTCCCATTGACCTTTGCGGCACCTTGACGAGCCTCTGAGGCTCCGGCTCTGCAGCAGCCGGAAGATGGATCAAGGGCTCTGGACTGCAGGGAGCGAGGACAGCCTGGTGACCGCACGCCACCCAGTGGCCAGTCTGGCCAGCCGCTCACAGCAGGAGCAGGCAGAGGGGGGGCGGGAGGGCAGCGGCGACTTGCAGAGGGCCTCCCCACGGGCACCCCCAGAGCTGGCAGTTCTCCAGGGCTGAGCCGGCAGGCAAACACTTTCCCCCTCAGGCCTTTGGTGCCCCTTGAGCGCCGTGCACAGGCCGGAGGAGAGGTGGGTGCAAATCCCAGCTCAGCCGCTCACGGCTAGGGGAGCCTGGACAAGGCGCTTCACCTCGGGGCCTTTGTTTCCTCGTCTATGAAATGGACATAATACTAGAACACACCCTCTGGAGTTTGTTATGAGAAATAAAAATAAGCTAATACACAAAGAGCACGCTGCAGAGTCTGTCCGGAAATGGCAGCTGCTACTGTCATTACCACTCAGGGCAGAAGACTCTGCAGTCTCCGGGGATGAGTGGGCAGAGCTCAAGCCATGCCCCCCAGGCCCCTCTGCTCCTGCTGTTGGGCTTCCCCGGCTTCCTTCCGCCCCGTCTCCACGCCAGCCCTGTCCTCCCGAAGGCCCCGGCTCCGGCAGGAGGGCTCCTTCACCACCAAGTCACTTCCAGGCCTTGCAGAAGGTGGCAGCCCAGCAGGCGCCGCCGAGAGGGGCGCTTACGCCTCTGCCCCACTCACGGATTTCCCGGCTTTCATTCTTTCCCCTTGTCTGGCTGCAAACAGCCCCACTAGGGCCACACAAAGAGCCAGCTTGGAGCACGGCTGAGATGCGAGCAGCACACAAGAAACCACCTCCCTGCGGTGATTCCTTCGGAGGGACTGGGACGCAGGGGGTGGCTGTCTGAGGAAGGCGGAAAGCACGCTGGGGGCTCTCCTCAGGAGTCAGGAGTGGGGACCGCTCAGGGGACCCATCGGCCACTCTAGACTCTTCCCTCTGAGTCTCCAGGCCGCCAGCCCAAGGCCACTGCACCGTGGGGACCTGGCGCTCTCGGTCTCTGAGGCAAGGTCTCTACTGTGGCAATGGGCTCAAGAACAGGGGCTCATTCTGCGAGGGGCCAAAGGCTGTCTTGCCTTAGACCATGACATCCTCATGAGGCCCTCTCAGCGTCATCACGCATGCATGTGACAGTGTGGCCTCGTGGCCAGGACTAGATGACGTGGGGAACGTCGCCCAGGCTGGCAGGAAGCTCCCAAGGAGAGGCACAAATTGCTCCCGAGGCAGCCCCAGCCCCCAGGGCTGAGGGAGGCTGAGCCAGCAGCCAGCCCCTGCAGCGACCACAGCCTGTGTCTGACTCAGCAGGGCTCGCTGGCGGTTCCAGCAGGGCGGCACTGGCGCGGGATCTGGAGCCAGAGAGAGGGACGGCACAAGCAGGAGGCAGCCCACCCCCCTCGCCTTCCGGGAGGCAGCAGTGGGCAAAGCAGCTCGGGCTCTGCAGCCGGGGCGCTCAGTCCAGGCCTGGCCAGAACATCTTCCAGCTGGGAGACCCAGGGCAACCCCAGGTCACTTGAGCTCCCCGGGCTTCTTAAATGGGGTGATATCTGTCACCTTGCAGAGCAGGTAAGAGGATTAAACGTGTGACAGGCATCAGGCAAGAAGGAGCTGCCCTTCATGGAGTAGCCACCTTCCCAGGAAACCACAAAGGAAGGAGGACACGGCTAGGGCCCGGGGTCTGGGTCAGACTAGGAGGGAAGAAAGGAGATTCGGAAACAAATCGTCTCCTTCACCGTGGCATCCCAGGGCTCCTGCTTCCCCACGACCATGGCAGGGAGAGAGATGCCACATTCTGGCGCTCAGACTGAGGGGGAGGACTCGGGCCTGTGGGCAGAGCCACAGTCGCTGAACCAGCTCAGAGTATCCCCAGGTGTCAGGGTCCCTGGTCCTGTGTCCCACCCACCCCCCTGCGTGGGGCAGGGTCGTCCCTGGTAGTGCAGGGCTGGTGTGGGGTACGCCTGAGGCTGGACGGGGGCAGCCCATGGTGGACTGGGAGAGCTGTGGGTCCAGGTGTCCGGCCAGGCCACGGGCTCCCAGAGGAGGGCTAGCGTGGGCCCAGCTTGCAGGAACGCACACTGATCATAAGTGGAATCGCACAGACAAGAGAGGCCATGGCCCTGCTTACCTTGGCCAGCACTGCCACGAACTTTTTCAGGGCCACCAGGCGCTGTCCCTCCAGGACTGAGAACTTGCCCACTTCTACCCGCAGGATGTAGTGTAGCGCTGATTCCAGGTCAGCCATGTAGATCTTAGAGCTGAGGAGCCAGAGGGAGGCAGAGAGGCAAAGGGGCATTAACCATGGGGAGGGTGCTGGGCGGGGAGGCGCATCCAGGGCTAAAGGGAGAGAAGAGGAGGGGCACTGCTGATGGTCACAGTGTCCTGTAAGTTAGCACTTGCCTCTGCCAAAAATTGGCTGTGTGACTGTGTAAATTGGCTGTGTAAATTGCTTAACTTCTCTGAGCCTCGATTCCTCATTCGTAAGACAGGAATAATAATATTAATACATTGCTCACGAGAAGGTTGCTAAGGTGATTAAATATTAATAAAAGCACAAATGTAAAACTCTCAGCAGCTCCTGGCATAGGACAGGGGTTTCCCCTCCTCAGGCCCAGGGCCAGCCCGTGGCTCACCAATCAGGCCACTTCTGAGCAAAGACCCTCTAGGGACAAACGGACCAGTAGGTACATACACACAACATGGCTCTGGAAAAGCTGGGCCCTCTTTGAAAGCCCAAGGCTGGGGACTGGGGGGTGGGCGCTGGAAGGGAAGTGGGGTTTGCATTTCTTTCAGTGCTGACGTGCTCACAGCTGCCAGGCCCCATGTCACACCTCCCCACAGGACGGGAAGGGCTGTGGTTTCCATGCTGGCTGCTCCGCCCCGCGTCCATCACGCTACTTGGGGTCCAGGCTCAGGGCTCTGACGGCATGAGCCTTGAGTGCTGGCTGCCGCTCCACCCCTGCCCACCAGACCTGGGTTCTAGACTCGGTTCCACAGTGAGCTAGTTCTGTGAGCTTGGGCAGGTCAGTGACCTCCCCGGGCCCCATTTACCTGACCTGTACAACGAACGAGTCACACCTGCCCCGCCTGCCTCCCAAGGTCGTAGACAACTGCTACAGGCAATGACAGGGTGAGCGCTGGGACTGCCTGTGCTCCCCTCTCAGGGCCAAGTCCCCTCTCTGTGCTCTACTCAGTGTCCTTGGGCCTCAGTTTACCTCTCCAATTCTCTCATGCAGCCCCTCATGGAGGCCACCATCCTGACCAGCTCTGAGCTCCCTGGTCCCATAGTTCCATTTGGTATGCAGCCGGTGCCAAAGCAAGAAGTCTATGGCTCTGTCTCCCTGCCCCACCAGCAGGAAGTCTATCACAAGAGAAAACCAAGGAGCCTCAGAGAGAGCAGCTTGCTTATGCTTACAATTATGCACAGCGATACAGGCTACCTGAAGAAGTGGTGAGCTCCCTGACACTGGAAGCATTCAAGTGAGGTTAGCTGCCTTCCCAGAAGGGATGCTGTGAAGGGCACTGTAAGGTCTGTGTGAGCAGGGCCTACCTATGTCCTCTGTATGTCTGTGTTTACAGAGCCTCGCACATAGTGAGTACTCAAAAATATTTGCTGAGGAAATAACGGCTTGGGTGGGAAATTGGTTTGGAGGCCTCAGAGTATCCGTCCAAGCTGATTCTACTTGTTCTTGAACAGAGATGAGCTTAATGACCGCAGGCACTGCAAAGCATTGCTTCCATCACGAAGGGTAACTGCAGATGCTGTTCCCCCCACCCATAGTCAGCAGTGGCCGGGCAGCCAGTTAACTGCCGCCGCTCCTGCACCTTTGAGGCCCCTGTGCGTGCCTGGCCCTCAGTGAGGGGTGGGGGTCTAGGCTCAGGAGGGCACGTGCTGAATCTATGACAGGGCACAGGAATGAACAAGAGAGTGTGATTGTAAACGGGGGGTCTGTGGACACAGGAAGGGCTGGGATGGGGGATACGCGAGCACCAGGTGTGGCCTTACCGATCTGCGAGTTTCCAAACGGTGGGAGCTATGCTGTTAGCAGTGGTGGGCGCAACGGTGGTCCGGGCAGCCTCCCTGGTGAGCCCAGCGAGCCTCTTCAGGTAATCGGTGTAGAAGGCCCTGGATTCCACCACCCTGTGAGGGCAGAGAACCACAGAGGAGAGGCAGTGAGTCTGGAAGAACAAAACCCCAGAGTTAAACAACGTCAGAAGAGGAAGCGGAGTGGCTCAGCCCACAGAAATGTCCATTAGGAAATATTTGAACATGGTTCCATCGTGCCCCCAGTGAGGCCAAAATAGGGCACCCGGGCCTCACTTAACCTTTCTAATCACTGCACATGTGGGTCAGGAAAGCCTCTTTGACACCGGCCTGCGGTCGAACCCCCATCTGGAAAAGCAGCAGGGCCTGAGGATTCGCCACCCTGCGCTCTGGCTCAGGCAGCGCCTGGCAGAGCCCACGGACGGGAACGGCTGCCTTCGACGACCTTCCTCACCGACCTCGGGCCCCAAACAGCAGCTGGCCTCGAGAAAGCTGCCCACTCACAAGCTTGCTGGAGATACTGTGCGGTGACATTACTCCCCGAGGAAGTCAAGGGAGTGTGATTTTAAAAAATAGATAGCCTTGACCACAGAGAGCCACCAGAATGCTCAAATCTTTTGCTAATCCTTTCGATTTCTTTCTCTCTTCCAACAGAGAGGAGTCCTCAAGGGCGAGAAATATCTCCTGGGCACGAATTCCCTCTCGCACACCCGGGTCGGGGCCACCCAGAGGGAGAAATGCGAAACGCAGGGGCAGCGGCGGCGCGGGTGCCCAGGGGAGCTGGTGGCGGGCCACAGGCTCTCCGCTCCGCCGTCCTGGCCCGACGCTGACGGACGAGCAGATGGCTCAGAGCACCATCGCCACAAGCAATTTTCCCCTCCACCAACTCCAAGGGAGGAAACGACGCCTTCTCCCCCCGCCAGGCCTGGCACTTTCTGGTCCTGCCCAGAGAGCCAGCCCCGCCCTGTGGCCACCAGGCCTCCTGCACTGCCTGCCCCAGTGCCACCTGGTGGCCGGGCCGGGCGAGGGCGAGCAGCTACCCCGCCAGCCCGGTGCGGGAAGCCCTCAGGAGCAGCGTGCTGGGCAACGCCACCACCGCGCCTTCGGCTCCTTGGCCCCGAGCTCCTGCCTGCAGGGCCAGGCTGACATCAATCATCTGCCCAGGGAGGGCACCGAGGCACCATCTGGTGCCATTTAACGGGCCATTCAGCAGCGGGAGCCTGACAGAGGGCTGAGGCTGGCCTGATTGTTTTCTCTCGGCATTTTGGAGCTGGCTATTGTCTGGCTCCTAATGAACTTTTCTGCAATTAGAAAACCAAAGGGAGGGAGGGTCAGGCATATTGGAGTTCTTGCCAGGCCTGCAGCCTGCCAGCGAGTCTGTCTGAGAGCAGACGAGGACGGGAATCGGGCCAGGGCTGCGGCGGGGACTGCACACAGCAGTGGGGGGTGGGCGCCGGCACTGGCGGGCTGGGGGCTGAGCAGGACCCCTGAGCCGTGGTGCTGGGGCAGCACTCTGGGCCGGGCTCCTGGCTGTGGAGGCAGTGGCCCGCCAGGACAGGCAGCTGTCTGCCCTTCCTGCCCACGACTCTAGGCGGGCAGGAAGGACGGGCGCGGGCAGGTAGCAGAGAGAAGGCAGGGAGCCGCCACACTCACACGGACACTCGGGAGACAGATCCGTTCCGAAACAGCAGGTAACAAGATGGGAAGTCGGTGACACCAAACTTTCTCACCACGTTGTCCTCCGTGTTCAGGACCCTGCGCACCACTATGCCTTGGTGCTGGGACAGGTCCAGAGTCACCTGCAGAGACAGGAGGACACCTAGGGGGCCAAGCCACTGGACAGAGGGGTACAGGGCTGAGTCCCAGCTCAGTGCCCTGGGCAGGCACCTGGGTGGCAGCTGTGTTCCTTCCAGACTCTAAGCCTTTCAAAGCGGAGACCACTGTGACGCATGAGAGACACTCGTGCCACCAACCGCACCTAACCCACAGCAGCAAGTGTCAAACGCTGCCCACGAGGAGGGGCCTCGGAACTGTGCAGACCACACATCTTGAAAAGTCCTAGGAGAGTCCCAACTGAATATAATTTTCTTTCCAGTGAAAGCCGTCTGTAAAAGGCAGAATAAAATGCGGTTTCATTCTTATTCTTTTGTGTTTGTTTTTCATCCTGAGCAAGCACTTTCTTTCTTGTCCTTATGCCTGTCCCACCCCAATATCTGACTGCTCCCTGATGTCCCAGGATTCCCCGGGGCCTTCTCGTGATATCCACTGCCTGGCAAATATCCCGTTAGAACTTACCAATTACTGTTTGTCTGAAACCGCAATTGCTGGAGGCAAGAGCAGTCTTTCTTACTGAAACTTGAATCACAGGAGACTTTTAAAGAACTATGATTTTATTGTGTTAAAATATGTATGGTGATAAATTCATGGGCAAGATATGAACAAAATAAGCCTCTGGAATTGGTGAACTTTTGAATATTTAGCCCAGATGTCTGTAATAGTCAGAGGGGGCCTCTGGGCCAATGTGTATATTTATTATAAGGCCTGAAAAGGTTTTTAAATTTGGGGCTTTCTGAAGGCAACAAGAGGGATTGTTGAGAATGGCAACATCCCCACATCAGGAGAGAGGAGTCGTCAGCATGACCGAACGTGACGACCACGAATGGCAGGTGGCAGGTGGCAGGTGGCAGGTGGCAGGTGGCAGGTGGCAGGCTGCTGTTACCACCGTCTCCGTCCTCCTCGCCACGGAGCTGGTGAAGCCCCCTCACTTTTATTCTTATAAAGCTTCCTATCTATATTCCAAACCAGCAAAATGTACTTATCAGACATGCTGATTTTATCTGTAGAAAGAAGTAAGAAAGGACACGCGTCGGCTAACATTTACCGAGTCTGCATTACGTACTGTGTGCAGATTGCCTCGTTCATCTTCGGAACGACACTGAAATGGGGAGTGTTCTTAGGAGACCAAGAGGGGCAGCGCGGAACACTGCTGCCGCCTGCGTTCGAATCTGCCTCCACCAGGCTACACCTCTCCCTGCCCCAGTTTCCTTATTTGCAAAATATTAATAAGACTACCACCAACCTCAGGGACTTTTGTGAGAACTGAATGGGTTAATTTTATAAAAAAAAGGTGTGTGACAATGACTAGCAATGACATAGTAAGTATATAAGTGTTTATTTAAAACTAAAACTATTTTGTAGCTGAAGAAACTGAATCTTAGAAGTGAAATCATGTCTCCAGGTCACGTAGCCAGCACGTGTCGCAGCTGGGCTACAGATCCCAGCTCAGTCTGGCTCCAGAGTCTGGGCTCTCGGTCCCGGGCCCTCCTGACTCCCTAGACGTCCTGAGCACTTCCACAGGGACATGGGGCCCTTGGCTCAGACCCCGGGGGCCCCTGCCCCTGGTGGCTCAGCGCACTGTTGGGGGAGGAGAGGGAGAAGAGCTGATTCATTCAACATTTATCAATCACTTATACTCAACACATGTCCCCCGGGCACGGACTGGAACCCCAGAGGGTCAGCCACTCTTCAGCCCCTTCTCCACCCCGGCACCTCCCCTCTCAGGGCACAGAGGCCTAGAGACAGCTCTGGTTTCAGCTCAAACTCTCAACTGTGCTTGATGAGTTTCAGCGGGAAAATCACTCAGAGCCAACAGTGGTATTTAATCTCATCCCGCTCTCATGCTTTATCTATCTCCCAGGACTGCCTTAGCACATCTCCCGAGCACTGGCGTGTCCCGCCTTTGCATCTGGGAGACGCTCACAGTGGCCTGTGAAGTCCTCGAGCCAGTGGCAGAATGGAGAGCGCTCTGCCTTAGGCAAAGGGAATGGGTATAAAGCACCTACTGTGCCCCAGCTACTACTCCAGGCCCTTTACCTACATTGCCTCAATGGACTTTCCCAACAATATTATGAAGAAACGTAATTATCACTACTCTACAGACAAGAATCGAGGCTTGAAAAGGTGAACCAACTTGGACAAGCGCCATGGCTCATGCCTGTAATCCTAGCACTTTAGGAGGCTGGGGCAGGGAGTGTTGTTTGAGGCCAGGAGCTCACAACAAGCCTGATCAAGGGGCAGACCCCATTTCTACAAAAAATAGAAAAATTAGCTAGGTGCTGTGGTGCACACCTATAGTCCCAGCTACTCGGGAGGTTGAGATAAGAGGATCGCTTGAGCCCAGCAGTTTGAGGTTGCCGTGAGCTATGATGACGCCACTGCACACTAGACCAGGTGACGGAGCAAGACCCTATCTCAAAAAACAAAAAAACAAAACAAAAAGTTGAACAACTTGACCATGGACATATGTGCAAGAGACGGTGTGGAAATTCAAATCCACTTCACCTGGTAAAAGGGACCCCCATTTCCTTATGAGGACCTGGATCATCTGTAATATTCCCTCCCTCCCAAATTTTTAACTTCAAGGGGACAGAGCAATGTAGAAACAACATGAGCTCTATAGCCAGACAGACCTGGTTCAAAGCCTTGTTCTGCCAATTTACTAGCTGTGTGATCTTGGAAATATTATATCATCTTCGTTAATTGTGGGGATTAGCAACCGTGTGTGTCAGTAATCTAGTCCAGTGCACAATAAACAGCAGTTGTTATATGTGGTTTCAGTGAGACAGGTAAGAACAGACAAAAGATTTTTAAATGCTGAGGTCCATCTCCTGCACTTCCTGTTTCTCCCAGCAGGGGTCAGGCCAGTGCCAGGCTAAGAAATGCTCATGGCCAAGAACCTAGAATTGGCAGGAAAAGCCCTGCTCCTCCACTGGGGCCCTCTCCCAGTGCCTATCCAGGGTTTGCAGGGAACTGGAGGGCAGCTCACCTCTCTGCCCAGGTAGGAGCCTTCCTTCTCAAAGATCAGGGCCAGGTAATCTTCGTTGTTTCTTGCAAAGAATCCATCAATATCCGCCAGCCTGCAAAAAACAACTCTGGCAGTCACTCTCCACAGCCAGGGGGAATAAGACAACACCGCTGGGGACGCCAGACACGACCACGCGGCCCTCCTCTGCTTCCACACAAGGCCTGGTGCGACATCTCCCGCTGCCAGCCCTCCAGTGCAATAAACCAAACCCTTAGTCTCTCGGGATGTTGCCCTTGTTGCCTAACGCTGGTTCTTCACTGGACCCACCTTGGATTTTTGTGTTTTGTTCTTTCCTCCCATCTCTTTTAAGAGTCAGGAGTGAGCTGGAGGCTGTCTGGGGAGGAGGCCTGGGAAGGGATGCTTTGAGACCAGTTGTCTTGTGCTCTGGGAGAGGCCCAGGCTTACTGGACATGGTTTTTATTGGTCCCCCGAGAGACTGGTGATCAGAATCCATCAGCTACAAGCCTTGATCGGTGGCCAGTCACTATCAGCTGGGAGATCTGCTTTTTCCTCTCCGGAACAGGCATAAAAAAAGGAACTAAGGAATCAGAAAGTCCCGGGTACAGAAGACCTTAGAAGCTACCTATCTATCTATCTAATCCAATTTCCTTATTTTAAGATGGGGAATCGGGGGCCCAGTTTCCTCACTTTAAAATGAAGGTGGAAATGAATAAGAAAGCAAATTTTATTATGGCCCCAAATCAGAGAATTAAGCTACAAAGTGTTTTTAAAACTAAAAGTTTCCACAGAAAATACAAAAATGATTTGTTTCTTATTCCAATTAAAAGCAGACCATGCTCACACACAGGAGACTGTACCTTCTCTTTACCCTCAACCTGGCGACCTATGTCTCTCTGCCGGATCCTCTGACATGCCAGTGACCACCTCCAAACTGTAGCAAGGGGTCGACGCTGCAGCCGGCCCAGCAAGGATCCAAATGCACACGCTGGAGAGGCGGGGCCGGAGTGCACCCCACTGGATGATGAAAAGAGGTGTCGTGGATACTGACAGTCTCTGGGGTGGCACCGGGTGGCCGGCGTCTCAGACCCCTTCCCCAGACTCCCCCTCGGCTGGCAGAGGAGCACATGCTACATGGGGGCCAGCACCCCTCTGCCCCACGCCCACCGCAGACTTCTGGAAGAGGCACCTCGCTTCTCATCACCTGTCTCTGCCTCCTTCCTAAAGTTCTTTAAAAGGATCACTTCAAGACAGTTTGGCAGGTTTGCCTGATTTGTTGCTGTTGAGATATCCCAGCGCTGAAAATGTGCTGTGAGAGATGTCCAAGTGTGTGAGAGAGACAGAGGAGAGCCACGGAGAAACAGAAGCCGCAAGGATTGGTTGGGGTCCAGGTTGGCACGAGTGTTTCCTGGAGAGATGGGGTCTAGTTGCGGAACCCCAAACCACATCAAGACTATATGCTGGGTCCAGGCTCTCCCTGAGGCCCTCTTGGAGGAGGGAGAATTAGGAAAGATGACAAAGGAGTCTCTATGACCCAAGTGACACTGGAAATACCCTCTCAGCATGGCTATGGCTTGAAGACGCTACTACACAAACCTAGAGAGCTGTTGAGCACCAATAGCGGCCTTAAAGGGCCTTCTTAGCACGCAGGGCCTCCCCTGAGCTCAAGGCTGGGCTTGCTCTAGCAGTCCCTGCAGATACAGGGATTTGTTCCTTCCTGGCAAGTGTCCTCCGAGGCGGGCATTACCTTACCTTGAGTTCTCATCCAGAAGTGGGGGACCTAGTGCTTTTAATCTACCCGCCTCCTTCTTTGGGAGAGTTTGGCAAGACACCATGTACCTCTCTGTCCTCATTTGCTTAGAAAAAGGGCCACCCAGGAAGCTTGCCTGGCACCTTCCACTGCTCCTGCGCTCTGCAGCACAGGGAACCAAAGGCCACCCGCCCCCAGGCATGGCCATGGCTCAGACGAACAGGCACCTTTGGGTTACAGACACAGGACTCTACTCTTCTGACCCCCACCCCCGCCCTCTGCTCTCCCTTTCGCCTGCCTACACCCATTCTGACTCTCATGGCCCTCCCTGGGATAAGGTGTGTGGAATCCATTGGTGGTGAGAAGCAGCAGCAGTAAGACCGGGAGAGGCCCCAGCCACCATTTCCTCCCCACCTGGCGGGATGGGCCCTTGTACCCATCAGTCAGCCCCAGGAAGACAGGGCTGCTCAGTTAGGACCGCAGCAACAGGAAGCCCGTCACCAGCCACCAGCCACCAGCCACTCTGGAGTGCCTCTGGCAGACCGGGGTGCCTGCCCCACAGGCAAACGCAGCAGGAAGAATCAAGCTGGGTCCCCTGCCCTACTCTTCCCACCACCCTCTCACCCCGGCCCACACCGCACTAAGCCTGCCCCAGCCCAAAGTACTTGGCAGGCTCCAGGGGGGGACAGGCTGGCGGCCACGTGTCACGATGGGACTCCAGGGCGTCAATGAGCCTCTCCCGCAGCGTCTGCACATCAGCACCTGCCACTGTAAATGGAAAGAGGTGTGAGGAAGACACCAGGAGAGGACCAGAGCTGCTTCCGGCCCCCTGCCAGCTTCAACCCCAGAAGCAAAGGGCCCAGGGCACAAGCTAGCTCTGGGAGAGACAGACAATATGTCAGCCCTTCTCTGCATTAGAGGAGCGGGGCTGGGGCTCCTCCTGTGGCCCTGAGCAATGCGAGGAGACCCGTCCCTCAGAGAACAGGACAGGGTCCCTCAGAACCAGGACCCACGAGAGCTTCCCCAGGGCTGTCTGGTCTGCGCTCTGGACGCCGACCCCATTGTCACACGAGGGCTCTTCTGGGAACATGGTGCCCCTGCCCCCCACCCCAGGACCCTGGATGGGCCGAACCTGAAGGGCATCTTCAGCCCAGCTTCCCCTAAGGCATCTGCGAGGACGCCTTTAGGAAGACATAAGTCAGGCTTCACTCGGGGACCTCCTCACCCTTGGAGACCTTGCTGATTGTCAGGGCCTTCTTCGCCCCAGCGGAAACCAGGTGAAAGAAGGAAGCAAGGAGGGGCAGACGCTGGCAGTGCCAACCAGACCATCAGAGCCAGGACACTCACCTGGCAACGTTGCTCCTGAGCCACTCTTAGCAAAGGCCTTAAAGAACTGGAAGGAAACACACAGGCGAGAGTCAGTGACGTGTGGTGGCTAAGAGCACAGCACAGGCGTCAGAGGGATCCGCGTTTAAAACCTGGCTGCTTACTGAACGGGGTGATGGGGCAAATTACTAAACTCTTTTGAGCCTCAGTTTCTTCATCTGTAAAGTGGAGAACAGGGGGGTTTTACTCTGGGAGCTGGACACTGATTCCCTTCCATATTATCCTCACATCCAATCCCTCCCCCACAGCTCTGAAGCCCCCAGGGAACTGTAGGCAGCAGCTCACACACTTTACTACAGGTAGTAGTAGACTGGTCCTTCCTCTCCTTCCTTCGTTTCTTTCTCTTCCTCCCTCCCTCCCTCTCTTCCTTCCTTTTTTAGAGACAGGGTCTTGCTGTGCTGCCCAGGCTGGAGTGTAGTGGCAGGATCATAGCTCACTGCAGCCTTGAACTCCTGGGCTCAAGCAATACTCCTGCTTCAGCTTCCTGAGAAGCTGGGACTACAGGCACGCACCACCGTACCTGGCGAATTTGTTTTTCTCTTTTGTAGAGGTGGGGTCTCACTATGTTGCCCAGGCTGATCTCTAACTCCTGGCCTCAAGTGTTTTCCCATCTCAGCCTCCAAAGTGCTGGGATTACAGGCATGAGCCACTGCACCCAGCCTAGCAGGACCATTTCTATAAAGCAGCAGTACCTAGCACATAATTATTGAAAAACATTTATTGTATGAATGAGTGATGAAGTACCACGGCTGTTTTTCCTTGCAGACCCATCTGAAAAAAATAAAGGGAAGTCACTTTATATATCCCTTGTAAAATGTCAGCTTTCTTCTATGTCACTCTGTCCTTGCTCCTTATCTTAGAAAAATGGGCATAGAGGCTGCTGTCTCCATCCACTGAGAACTCCCAGCCATGCGCAGCAGACACTCAAACAAGGGAGGGGTCTCCAGAACAGGTCCTCTTGAAGGGTGGCCTGAGCCCTTGGAGAAACAAGCCTTGCTACAGACCAGCCAATTCAGTTCACCACTTGTCCTCTTTTCCCACGTGCATGACACCTGAGGCCTAGGTCTGTCACTTCCTTGGGACAAGAGGACAGAGAGAAGCAAGGACAACTCCTTACACTCTGGGCTTCTACCCAAGCGGCAAGACAGCTGCCAAGGCTCTTGCCCGTGCTCTCCTGGCTCAGGAGGGACAGAGCTGAGTTGCCCTGACAGGCAGCTGTTTAACTACCTGAGGAAGAGCCTGCAGGCGAGGAAGAGGCTCCTTCTCTGGACCACTTTCGGTTACCCTGGGCCTCTGTCTCCAACAACAGGGCCATTAGGCCTTATCCCAAGATGCTGGCTGAGTACAGGCTCTGGGATCTGGCACACTTGGTTCAAGGCCTGGCTCTGCTATGCTCTTGCTGTGTGACTTTGGGCAACCCATCAACTATGCTGAACCTTAGTGTTCTCATCTTTAAAATGAGGATGACACCATCAACCTTTAAGAATTATTGTGAGTGGCTGGAGCAACACAGCAAGACCCTGTGTCTACAAAAAAATAAAAATAAATAAAAAATTAAACATTAGACCAGTGTGGTGGTGCACACCTGTAGTCCTAGCTACTGGGAAGGCTGGGGCAGGAGGAGCGCTTGAGCCCAGGAGTTTGAGGTTGCTGTGAGCTATGATAACGCCACTGTATTCTAGCCTGGGGAACAGAGTGAGACCCTGTCTCAAAAAAAACAAACAAACAAAAAACAAACAAACAAACAAAAACAAACGCTGTGAGGATACAACAGAATCAATGACAATACATCTAAAGGGCTCGGCACAGTACCTGGCGCATACAGCAAGGCACTAATAAATATTAACTGCATCGTCATCACATGCCCTTCCAGCTTTCCTTCCTTTTAAAAACCAGGAAACATTGATCAGCTAGCACTTGTTTGTTCCAGCCATTTGTAGGCAGAAAAGTAAACTCTGGAGGCCACCGGCCACCCTCTCCCACGTGAGGAACAAAGACCGCAGAGAAGCCGCCATCTGTCCCCACCCGCAAGCTTCTGCTCCCGCTGACCTCACCGGGACCCTTACTCCTGCTCACTGCTTGATTCTCTCTCCTTTCAAAACATCAGCATAAAAACTTATTCGGGATGAAAACCATCCACTAAGGCCATGCATATTTATAATAGTGTGCTTTATAGTTATTGAATTTTATTGACCTAATAAAATTATGTCATCCTAACACTTATAAAGATGATCGCAAATCTCCTGGATTACGGCCTGAGATCAAGTTGATAATGCAGGTTAAGGCATTTATGGCCTGACATTTTTCGTCAGAAACAAAACTGAAAATACAACTGTTCGGGATTTTGTCTGCTCACAAATAATATACCAGAGGGTGATTTCAGAGCCGCAGTTACGCACAGAGAGAGTGCCCTCGTTTATGTACAGACAGGGCAGACTTCGGCTGGTTTCCATAGACGTAAGAACACGGCTGACATCTGGAAGCTTCAGCTGCGTGGCTTTCCCGAAGCTGTTATCTCAGTTCTGAGAGCAACACGGTCATTTTTCATCATCGCTCATCAGGTCACCCAAATCTGAGCAGGGCCCGTATTACAAGGGGCGGCATCACCTCCATCAAAGGGCAGCCTCTCCGAACTCCAGACGATCCTCTCAAGGCCACGGCCAAGGGCGGCTGGGAGTCAGACAGGCAGCCAGAGAGACCCTGCCCCCAGGTGCAGCCTAGAGGGAAGCCTCCTCCCTGACCTCGGCCTCCGCTTCTGTCCTCCAAAGCTTTCCATCGACCTTCCAGAACAACACCAGCACCTGAGCTCTGGCCCCCACACCTCACGCTCCCCAGGAACTCTCCTATCCATGTCCCTGTCATCGTTCCCCTTTCCCACCGGCGCCTTCCCTAGGCCTGCAAACAGATTCTAATCCTCCTGACCTAAACTGTTCAAAAAGAGGAAGGACAGCAAGAGAAGGAGGCTGGGAATCGAGAGGTGCTCCTTCCCTCTCCAGCGGTGGCAGTCCCCGTGTCCCCGTGCTGCCAAGCTTCTCAGAACGGCGCCCGCTCTCGCTCTGTGCCGTGAGCAGCTGGCGCCGGCTCTGGCCCCACCACTCAGCCGGCTGTGCTGGGAGAGCTCAGCGGTGACCTTCTCTTCAGCCAGTTCAGCGACCTCTCGCCAGACCCCGTCTGATCTGATGTCACTCCTGCCTGCTTTGCCGTCCACGGCTAGCGTCTGTCATTTTCTGTGCCACGTTTTCTGCATACTCTCCTTTGCCTCATGTCACCGCCCTCTCCTGGTTTGCCTGACACTGACCAGCCCCTCTTGGCCACCCTCACCCTTGTCTGAGCCGCCCCTGACCACTCTCCTGTGCCCGCTGTCCTCACCATCTCCTGCCCCCGTCTCTCCCACAGGCACACAGCAGATTGTGACACTTCTGTCGAGGGCGCTGTCCCAAAGAGGGCACTCGGTCTGTGCCTTGGAATGGATGAGGAACAAACCTATCGCTTCTCCCTCGCCAAAGGCAATGCCTCAGTCCAAACCATTTGCAGTCTGAACCCTCTGCCTCAGGTCCATACCTGTCCTAGGCCTCTGGTTCCTCCCGGTGGCCTCCACCCAGGTGTCAGGATATACCCCCCCCACACATCCCTGCCCCCAAGACTGAGTCACCCCTCCCCCAACCTGCTTGGCCACCTGAGTTTCGTATCTCACCCCGTGATCGGTCCTGCTCCCTGTCACCTGTGCCAGCACCGCCCTCCCCCACACTGCCATCTCCCAGGGTCCTGCTCCCTGTCACCTGTGCCAGCACCGCCCTCCCCCACACTGCCATCTCCCAGTCGGCCGACAAGTTCTGTGAATTTGACCTTGGTGACATCCCTTCAACAGCCTCCTTCTCCTCCTCGTGCCTTGTCTAGGCCAGGCCGACAGGCGGAGACGAGTTCTGGGCTATAGCGCTAGTCCTCACCCGCTCACCCGCCGTGCGCTCAGAACTGTCAATACGCCCCACCTTTCCACTCTCCAGCATCTTCCTCACCGCCACTAAGGCTAGTTTTTAGTTTTCTAAGGCACGATTCTGGCCTTATCACGTCGCTCCTCCTCAAATCTCCTCCACGACTCCCATGGCCAATGAATAATGTCCAAACTCGCTGTATTCAAGGCCTTCCAGGATCTGAACCCAGACTTAACCCTCACAGCGCCCCATCCTCTACACTCCAGCTATGGTGGGCTTCAACCTGAACTCCGCATGCCCCACCCGGCTGCCTCCCTGGCCGGGGGGCAGGACAATAGTCTATCCATCTCTGCAAGCTCCAAATGCCTGCCCGGCAGTGTCCAGCACACGGAGGTACCCAACCGACGTCTGTTCAGTCGAACAGAGCACCTCTGCCCTTTGATCATCCTGGAAGCTCATCTAGTCCGGGCACATTTTTGTCCTCTTATTAAAATGCACCCTCTTAAGTCAGCCGTTGGAGGCATGTGCCCTGCCCACGGGAAACCACCACGGTTCCCTGGAAACAGGCAATTAAGATGTCAGGAGTGAGTTTCTTTTCTCCGGGGGCAGTCAGTACCCATCCCTTTCCTGTCGTCACTTTAGCAAGAGCTCCAGGAGGACCTCCAGCGGCTCCCAGCGGCATGAAACCAGGTGGCACTAGGCTGGTCTTGCACACCTATGGGGCACCTGCCTTCCTGGGGCCAAGACAGCTGGACAGAAAGCACACTTTCCAGGGGTGACCACTGATGGTGCTGAAGTCAAGCTTTCGTAACAACTTTTAAGGAAAATGATCCAGTCTACAAACGTTTTATGGTCAGCCCACGAGGATCCACAGCTTTCCCCACGTCCTGTGCTGCAGAGGAGACGCCAGGAGAGAGCAGCTGGCTGCTGAGCAGGGGCCCGTCTCCTTCTTCCAGAGGGAGGCAGGAGACATCTTTCTGAGTCTTGTCCTCCTCGCTGACATCTCACCCTCTAGCAAGAGCCACAGAAGATAAAGGCCGAGACTCTGGACCCCCACAGGGCGTCTACGCGCCCAGCCTCACGTTCAAGGACCCACAATTCATTACTGGGCTCCCTCTTCCCCATCCCGCCTCATCCCTGACAGCAGCAGCAGCCCTGCCCACGCAGCCCTGCCCAGGCGGGGCCTGCCTCTCACCTTCTCCCCTGCTTGTGATGCCCACCACCCCTCCTCCTCTCCTAGCCAAACCTCATCTGTCCTTCCACACCGACTGGAAGTCCCCTCCCACGTGCAGTCCTCTCCAACCAGCGAGGAAAAGAGCTCAGGGAGCCCAGGAAACTCCTGCAGCATCTGCGGCACGCACATCACTCACGCCTCCATAAGCTGCTCGGCCCTGTGCGTCCTCATGGACAGAAACCACGTCTCACATTCCTGGCCTTTCCCAGGAAGGCAAGGACAGTGCCATGCACCAGCAAACACCCACTCAAAGCTGCTGATGGATGGGCTGTCTCAGATGCGGCGACCACAGAGGAGCTACCAGCAGTCCCGTGGGGCAACCCAGGAAGGAGATGGGGCAACAGGATGAAGAAAACTAACACTTACTGAACCTCAAATGACACCAGCGTCCCAGCACTTTCACATCTAAGACCTCATTTCACACTTGGCAACAATCCTCTTAAGTAGATGTGATCACCCCATTTTTACAGATAATGAAACTGAGTCCCATGGCTGGGGCATTGTTAGGTGACTTCCCAAGCCACATACAGTAAGCAGTGGAGCCAGGATTTGAACCCACATCAATGATCCCCTCAAGACCTTGAAAAGGGAAGACACCTCTTCTCCCATCCCAAGGCTGCTGCTCTGTGTCCTCATTCCAGCCAGATCTCTGACCACAAAGGGTCTCATTCCATTACCCACTGAGGGGCACTCAGCGGCCCCTGGAAAAGCCCTTTGCCCCAGAAGTTCCAGCCTCTAGGTCTCCAGGCTCCAGCAAGCACCTGCCACAAACAGGCCCCTCCCTCCCCACTCCTTTGTTTTCTTCCCCGCTGGGCTCTGGCTGGGTCTGATGGGGACCTGACGTGGCCTGCCTGCCCACTGGGCCAGGTGTTTGCTGAACAGGCTGGGCTGGTGGAAGCTCCCTGTTTGCTCATGGTGACAAGGGGCAGGAGGCAGAGGAAAGGACAGTGACACATATCACTGGGGGAGGCCAGACTCTTGTGTGGGCCTGTCACTGGGCTTCATTCCAGAAACACTCTCTCTTCCCCTGTCCTCACCTGAGAGCCCTCACAGCCCTACGGGGAGAGAGCACAAGGACAGGCTCCAGTCCCCAGGGGACAGCAGGCAGGGCAACAGGGCTGTCTCTCTGGTCTGCTGGCCATGGGGCAGACCTCTAGGGCCAGCTCTGTTTCCAGGGAGTCCCACCATGATGGCCCCGGCACACCAGGCTCTTAATGGGCCAGCATCTCTGGAGATCTAGAATTTGTCTGAGCAGAGTTTTCCAAACATTGGAAGCAACCTATTAGTAAGTTGTCAAAACAATTTAGTGAACCACAGCCAGTATTTTAAAAAAATAAATGGAACAGAACAGAAAATATCAGAGTGCACTGCACTTAGTAAGAATAAATGGTGTCTTATGAAACTTTCGTTTTAGTGGTAACAGAGACACCCCGACTTTGGGATCACAATGTCAAATGTGCATTTCTTACAGTAGGTCACAGTAGAAAACGTGTGAAAGCCACGGCATGGGGCCTGTGAGCAGAGACCACCAACAGCTTGAACCACTTGCCCAGAGACTGGCATCCTAAGGACAGGGCCCTGAGTGCCTCTCCCTGGCTGAAGCTGAGCCGCAGCTTGCTCCGGAGAGGCAGGGAAGGCCTTGCCGAGGAGGCCACAGCACTGGTCTTTGGAGAGCTTAAGAAATGGACAGATGATGACCCGACTGGCCCAGCCAGGTGCCACGTGTCTGGTGGCAGGGGAAGGCGGAGAAGCCCAGTGAAGGGCCCTCCCGGCGCCCCTCCCGCAGCCGGCTGGGCAGTTAAGGAGATGATTAATCACTTGAGGCATTCAGGCCGCGTGTGCTGCGTGACCTGGGTAGGCGCCGAGGAGCCCTGGACCTCTGGCTGCTGGGCCGCCTCCTTCACGCCCAGCCTCTGGGCCCAGCCTCTCCCAGGCAGAAACGGAAAGGCCCAGGTGTGAGGCCCCATGGAACCCCAACAGGATGCCCTGACCTGGCACTGTACCAGTGCCAATCCCTTCCCTGGGGGACGACAGTGGCTGGACCCCTGTGTTCCATCCTCCCTGGGAGAAAACTACCAGCCTGTGAGTGACGGCTCACGCCGCCAGGCTGCTCTTCCCGCAGCTTCCCGCTCAGGGCTGTTAGCCCTGTCTCGGCAGAAGGAACAGAGCACCCTGACTGAATATTTTCAATTATTATCTTGGGGCCAAGGAGAAGGCAATGTCCCTGCCAGGGAGGTCTTTATTTTAAAGGAATGATTGGTAAGCAGCCTCTCTGCTGCCACCTCTAAGGGACATGGCAGTGGCTATTGGCCATACTGTCCCCAGATCGCCTGGCCATGGCTAAACTTGGGGCCTGGGCTGCGACCCGACATGGTAACAGTTTAGGAAGGGACTTCTACTGGGCGTGGAACCCCCGAATCCAGCAGGATTTCACTGGGCTCTAGGAACAGAGAGGTCACATGGAGTTAGAGCTGGACATTCCCAGAGGAGCCTGGGGCCTTGCTTTGCGGACAATTGCTGCTGGGGCCATTAGGCTGAGTTCTGGCTTATGGTTCTGCTTGGAACTCGAGGCTCCTGAGCTCAGAGATATCTTGTTCCAGGCACAATGCTTGGCATTTCAGCTTTCAAAGGCATTTCCTGATTATTCTTAATGGCTACAGAGGAAACTGCTTTTCTAGATGTCATTTCGGTAGGAGGGGTATATTATTTATAGCTGGAGATAGAGAGGCAGAGGTTTGAACTTGGCTTCTCTAATTTGGAAGAAAACTAACTGGACCCGAGCCAGGCCTGAGCCCCGGGGAGGGCCCTCACTGTCCCTCTAGCAGCCGTGCTGCCTGGGCTGTCCAGGGGCCTCTCATCTGAGAGCCTTGGAAGCTGTTCAGACATTAATAATGTTGATGCCCTGCGGTGGACAAGCTGGCAGGCAAGGCATCATCTGAGAATTCGTGCCACTTTCTGCCAGAGCTAGGGTGACAGAACCCTCATGCCTCGGGTGTGATAAGTCCCGTGCTGGGGATCCCTGCTGCCTGAGGCATCGGCATTCAACAGTGGGGTGAGGCTACCCTGACAGGTCACTGCTGAGCTCCTTGTGGTTCAGGCACTGGCCTGAGGAGAAGGAGGCCTGCCAGAGTCTCCAGGGTCCCTTTCCGGGGGACTGTTAGGCTCCTGGAGTCTGATCCTGCCCATGGATGGGTCAGAGCCTGAACCCTGGTTTTATGGAGTCAGATCAGACCTCTAAGGCTTGGCGGTCAGGAGAGAGAGGAGGTGAAGAGGGCCCTGGGGGCTCTCGCCCGTCTACGTGAGGGTCACTTGCCAGCTCAGATCAGAGCAGCTGAAATCTGCCCAACCCGACACAGCCACAGGCAGCCCCTGTGCCTCATAAAGGGCAGAGTTTTCCAAACCAAGTGAGCCTCTCTCCTTTCTGCCTCTGCCTCTACCACAGGTGTTCCAGCAAGCAGAGGGACAGTGCTCCAGGGGCTGTGACTTAAACACATCAGGCCTGGAGGATCGGAGGACCACAGAGCTCAGCAGCCTGGGCAGATGCTGGAGGAACACAGAGCAGCTGAGGACATGCTTGGCCAGAACCAGCCCCGGCCCACCGCTTTCCCCTCCTTGCCACACACCCTCACGGTCCCGCTGCTGAAACCCTGGCAAAGCGAACCATGGCATCTTCCTGGGCCGCAGCCCGGGCGTGGGAAACAGAAAACAAGTTCATATACTAGGCAGGTCTCCCAAGCTCTGACTTCATGCCAGGTGCCCCTGGAGCACCCACCAAGTTCCACCCTACATGGAGGCTGCTCCAGCTGGAAGGCAAGATACACACACAGGAAGCCACACAAACTGTGAGATGGCAAGGACTGGTACCAAATTATGTGGCACAGAACCTAAAGAGGTTTGGACCCAGGCGAGATCCTGGGACCTGCAGACCAAGGCACGGCCTTTGCAGGAAAGGTGGAAATTCAGCTGAACTTGACAGCCAGTCCCACAGACAGAGAACTGGCTGAGCAAAGGTGGAGGAGAGAACTGGCAGAGACCCAGCTACTGGAGAGTTCTGCGAAGACTTGGGAGCTGAGCTAGATGGGAGGCAGGAAGGGGCCAGGCTGTGCGTGTTTGCCTGCAGGGGTCAGGGCTGCTCCCAAGGGACCCTGGAGCCAATGGCCTCCCTGGGGCAGACGAGAGGAGGAGGCTGCCTGCCCCCCACAAGCCCCAGCATGCCTAGGGCCCCACACCTCCTGCCCAGGGGGGAGGAAGTGGCATTTACACAGGCAGCTCACCCAGTACCCATCATGCACACACACTGTGCTTTGCCAGGACCTCTGATCTCACCCTTGAACCTATTCCTCACGATATCTAAAAACAACACGATTTCAGAAGGCATCAGAGCTCCGCAGAACATTCTGTGCCTGGGGAAGGAGTGTGACCCCCATTTCCCAGAGACAGATGCAGGAAGTGCCTGACGAAGTCGGACCCACCCCTCAAAGGAAAGCAACTAGGCAGGTCCTCCTTAGCACAAGGGAGGGGGGCTGGGGGCTGTGAGGAAGGCCCACAGCCATACCCACTCCCCCCACTTCCCTCTGCTCTTGGCACAGAAGCTTCTGGACTCCCGGCAGGAGGGAGGGAGGGAGCAGGGTGTGGGGGGAAGAAGTGGATGGAAGCGATTACCAGCAACGGACTTCAAGAAATATTCAGCAGAGACAGGTGAGCCATATCCCATCATACCGTTTCCCCGACCTGCCAAACAGCTTTTCGAGAGCTCTCTGGACTCCCCTGGCACATAAGGGCAGCAGCCTGAGCTTGTCCAAATATCTACAACCTGGTTTGTACCCTTTGGCCTCAAATCGCACTTGCAGAGCAGGCTACACAAAGGCGGGTGTGCCAGGCTCAGGACGCAATCCCTCCTGCCTCGACATTCTTCCCTACCCTGCCCCTGCCTGCTGTCCACGCTCCTGGGGAGGGGCAGAGTAGGGTAGTCCGCCCACACGGACCTGCTAATTCCAACCTGCCTCCACATCCTGTCCACTCTCCCTCCTAAGTCCCTTCCCCCACGCACCCCCATCCTCTCACCCCTGCCCTAAGTTGGCTCGGACACCTGCTCTGGCTTCCTTACTCACCTCACCTCTAACCTACTCTCTGCGTCCAGTGAGCAATCGCAGAGGTTCTTCTGACAGGTCCTCTTCAGAGAAACAGAAACGTGCCATTTCTCTCCATCGAGGTTCTGTTGTGCTCCACCCCTCACTGGCTCTCCAGCCACCAAATGATCTTTTCTATCTGTGGGTCTGATTATGTTGCCCTCTACTCAATATTCTTTGGTGGCTCCCATTGCCTTTAGAAGAAAACCTACCGCTGTAAGGCAATTCCTCATCTGCCCTGAACACACACATCCAGCCTGCTCTTCCACTGCCCCAAATCATACTCTAGCAACGACGAAGGTTGTCTCTCTCCCTGAAAGCACTGGCCTCTCGCTCAGATCTCCAGGCCACACCCCATAAGAAAGAGCCCCTCTGCAGCCCACCCTTCCCCCGCAACAAGCTCCTATTTGCAGGTCCAGTTCAATTTGCATACTAGTCCCCCAGGAGAGCTGCCTCGCGAGCCCAAGGCTCAGGGTCCCATTTGTGTTGCTACCACAGTGCCAAGCCTGTTCATCTCCAAATGTCTTTCTGCTTTTGCATCCTCACTGCCTAGCAGCCCCATTATCCAGGACGCAACAGGCACACAGTGAATGTACACTGAATCACACTATCGCCCCAGGCCAGGGGCTGTCTCTCCGCCACTCTAGTGCTACATTTTCTCTTTGCTCTCAGCCTCGGTCTTTCCTCAGGTCCAGATGGAGCGTGAGGGTAAAGCCAGTCACCTGTGAAGGCAGGAATGAAGAATAAAGGGTCACAGGAGAGAAGCACTCCCCAGTGGCAGCCTGCTATCCAAGTAAGGGTTTCTCCCTGGATCACAGGCAAGAGCATCCTAGGTCCTCTCTGTGCCTCCCACCCAAGGGCAGCCCAGGGCAGGGTGGAAAGCACAGGCCACCTCTTAGGGCCATCCGCACACTCTAAGCTTATCTCCTTCTGTTCTGCATCTAGGGCCCTGGTCCCCTTGTTCTGGGGAAACCCACAGGAGAGGCGTAAGTCAGTTATACATAAGGCAACTTGGTGGCCTTCCAACAGCGATGGCCCTTGGATAACCAGGGGCAGGGGGTCTCATAAGGCCACTCTGCAAGGTGACCATGGACTGCAAGGCTTCAACTGCTCCCCTGTTCTCCAAGAGTGTAGGCCACCATCCCCCAGGCCAGAGTTGGTGCCCACTGCCTGCTAGGACACACAGACTCTTGAAGGGACGGCAAGAGGAGAGGACAGGAAGCTAGCACTCCGTGAGTACCCACAGCACACTCTATGCCATCTCACTCTACCGCTACATTTGAGGTGGGCATCATTTCCCCACTCTACAAATGAGGAAACAGAATGAGAAACTTCCAAGCTTGTCCAAGGGCTACCAGACTCAAAATCCATGTTCTTCTCCTCATCAGTGTTGGGGTGTTACCTTTATATTTGTGCGATTTGCTCCAATTATGACCTTCCACATGAGAGAGAGAATGACAGAAATGGGTTTGTCTTCTAGCTCACAACAGTCAACAGCACAAACTCAGCTCTTACTTAGATGATGATGATATTGGCAAATATACTAAGAGTTTATTGTGTGCCCAATTCATTTAGTTTAGTGCTTGCAACAACCTTATGAAGAAAGTAAGAAGGTATTCATCTCCAAACCTGCTCTTCTCCACTGTAAATAGAGAGATTAGATAACCGTGACCAAGGCATGCAACTAATCAACAGTGAATATGGGATTGCTTCCTGAACTCCTTCGCTAGTTTTGTTTAGGGAGCCATTCAAGCATAATTGTAAGAACGAGTAACTTAGGTAAATGTAAAATTGGATAAAAATGTACAGGTGAACTTGTTATAGTTTCAAAAATCTTTTTCAGTAACTTGAAATCTTAAAGTTATTTTATGTTAAACTAAGTAATAGATATTTACACAATGTCATTTCTAAGTAAGTTAAAATACTGAAACATTAATTGCTGAACATAAGTTTAGAGTGTATATGCTTTGGCATCTTGTTTTGTATGCTATAGAGAAGCAAAATATATTTGGAACTGTTAATAAACATGAAAAATTGAGGAAACATGTTTCTAGAAATTGTGAAATGGTGAATGTTGACAGAAGACAATTCACAATGCTTGTTAATTTTAACTGGAAATTAAGATCACTTAGGATTTAAAAATTCTAATATAAGTTAAATATATATTTAGTTAATATAAGGAAACTAAAACTAGAAATAATAAGGGAAATAATTCTGTATGTAAGGGAAGTAAGGCATGTTTCAAAAAAGAAGTTATAAAGTAGAAGAATGTATTTTGGTTAAGGGAAAAAGAGAGTAATTTTGTTCTACAGTAGAGTGACTGGTTATGCCACAATGAGAAAGTGGAAGAGTGGAGGATAAACTAATAGATATAAGGAAGTTGCAGAAGGGTTGTGAAGAGAAAAGATTTTCATGTGTGGTTAAGTGGGCTAACTTATTATAAGTTTTTATTTTTTTTTGGTAAACGAGCCTTAATGTCAAAAGTACACTGATGTAAAACTAGAACTTGGTCCTCTCCGTTAAAATAAAGTTTTCTTGGAGTATTGATCAGCTCTTGATAGGAAATAGTGAAAGATTTTTCTTTACCTTTTAGGTAATTGTCCTAGGGAAGAAAGATTTTGTCTTTTAGCAGGACGATCCCTGTGCTTCGCACTATCTTTACTAGGTCTTTGATTACTTAAGAAAAACTGAGTCCTGTCTTTTAAAGAGCTAAGAAGCTAAGGTTTTTTTCTACAATAATGTAACTTTCTATATTTGCCTTCTGAAGTCTTTTAATTATTACTCTGATTAAATGAATGAATGTTAATTCAGTGACTTGTGATCCTATTTTGATGCGTTTTAAACCTTTAATATTTTTGACAAACTTCCTAAAATCAAATTCTAAATTAAATCTTTTTGACCCTGAACCAACTTTGAAACATTCCAGAGGACCCTGGAACATCTCAAAAGATCTGTAAAAGACAGATATTAAACTAATTAGGCTTATTTGATATGCTAATTATGTGGGAAGCATTATCAAATAAGAAATGATGTTTAACCTTCTTTGAGTTATATTTGCATGGATATGTTATTAATATGTTTCAAAATTCTATGAAATTCCTAGTAATCTGATATGTTATCAGCTATAATTTCAGTTATTATGTTGAAATGTTGTATGCCACAGAAATACCCAAATTTCCTTGTCAACTGTGTTATTAATATAATGAACTCTCATCAGATCTTTAATCATGGCCAATTTAAGTCTCATGGTCCACAGTTAATTGCTTTATTCTAATGCTTCTCTAAAAGCTTTTTTGTAAGCAACTATAATCCTAAAGTGTTTCATCTTCAAGGGGATTCATGGAAAGTATTCTAACAAGTACAGGTTTCTGATAACTTTGAGATCATACCATTGGACTGGGTAAGAATTTCCAGAACGCTAAGAAACTGACAGGTTCATGAAACTGCTAACCAAGATCAGGCAGAACAAGAATTACATGAGACTGAATGAAATGAAGAATTATGGGCCAGGCGCGGTGGCTCACGCCTGTAATCCTAGCACTCTGGGAGGCCGAGGTGGGTGGATCGCTCAAGGTCAGGAGTTTGAGACCAGCCTGAGCAAGAGCGAGACCCCGTCTCTACTAAAAAATAGAAAGAAATGATCTGGACAACTAAAAATATATATATAGAAAAAATTAGCTGGGCATGGTGGCGCATGCCTGTAGTCCCAGCTACTCAGGAGGCTGAGGCAGGAGGATCGCTTGAGCCCAGGAGTCTGAGGTTGCTGTGAGCTAGACGCAAGCCAAAGCACTCTAGCCAGGGCAACAAAGTGAGACCCTGTCTCAAAAAAAAAAAAAAAGAGAATTACGGGTTTTTACAGCTTTTTAATTTAAAACATTGCTATTTCTTTTAATGTTTTGTTTTCCATATTCCAGAAAACTTTTTTCTTTTAAGCTATCTATAGTTTACAGCAATTTGGTAAAGTATACTCTTGCGAACAAAAATTGATACATTTACTTTTTCTCCCTACATGATCCCTCTGGAATTCAGAAACATTCATGAGTATTCTTATTTCTATGGCAATACTATCATCCGCATAAATTCAACAAGAATATGTTCTCTTTTTAATAATATACAATTGGAAATACTGGTTATATTACCAAGGCTTTGACTACAATGCCATATTTGAGAATGTACATAAAATGAATTTGTAGATACTGCAGATGAAGTCTAAAATCTGCGTTGGTTTGGCTTCCTAGCCTTGAGACGTTGCTAAAAGTCTAATCTTAGATTCCTTACCCAAAGTTCCATCAAAGCAAACTTAGAAAGAGCCTATGTGGTAAATCACTACTCTTGCTGCATTTATGTAAACAATTAGGCCAAGTGTGATAAGACTAAACATATTTTGCAAACAAATTAGTCTTACTCTGATTATCTTTGATAGAAATGGGGTGATTATAGAGAGAAAAATTATGTTTCTGAAGAAAAACTATAGTACATCTGTGATTAGAGTGTAGCCCTGTTCACTGTTTTCAAGTTTTTATTATCTACCTATACAGACTGGACTGGATCCTGAATTCTTCTAGTTTCCTCCAATACCGGGCTACTCTCCAGCTGAAAACAACTGCTCTGTGCCTACAGCCCCATAAGCTGAAGCTGGACAACTCTATGTAAGTTTCAAGGGGTAATTCTCATGCCTGATGTGTGAGCCACACAGGGAGTTCACCAACATGCCCAATGCCGTAAGCAGAGACATTCAAACTGCAAAGCAAGACGAGAAGTTGAAAACTGCACACCGTGGGACAATTTTTCCCAAAACATCAGAACGAGACTTCCTATCATAATGAGACTCTGACCCCTCTTGATTTTTCCTTGCTTATGCCTATCTTTTTTCTTGGCAGGATAATGCTGTAGCTAGAATTTCATAATCAGTAGCTTCTGTGGGTAATTTGATGAAATGTTGGATCTGTCATGCTAAACTCAGATCTTTACATGACCCAAAGGATCCTTTAGTCCACCCAGTGGATAACTTTGGCGACATCCCTAATTTCAAAAAGTACAGGGGATCCTTTTAATAGAGTCAGTCTTCTAGATTCACTTGTCCTCACTCCCTGCTTTAATCTAACCCAGTCATGGGATACTAGATAATAGAATTGCTCTATACTATTTGAACGGGGAGGTGTCTGTGCAGTTGCTAACACCTCTTGTTGCACATGGATGAACACGCTAGGTATCACAGGGACCCAGCTGCAAAAAATTAACAAACAGGCTACTATTCAATTTTAGCTGGTTTGGATCATGGGGACCCTGGCTAAGGGGCATACTCCAAACTCTTGATAGTACCCTCCTGAGAGTCATAATAGTAGCCTCCCTGGTGTACTATATCCTCTCAGAAAAGTCTTCCTAAATCATCTCTCTCCAGCTGGAATGATGAAAACTCCAAGAAATGCACAATAATGACACCTTAACCTATGAATGATGGATTGAGACTGAAAACCCAAAATGATGGTGACCGAGAGTAACGCCGACACTGTAAATTTTAGCCACACTCTCACCTACGTGAGTGCCTAACCAAAAGGGGAGAATGGTTAAATAACATTTATAGGAGCCCATTGGGTTGGGCTGAGCTCCCGCACTAGGCCCAACAGACCAAACCAAAACGGAATCACTCTTGCCGAAGTTTCACGCCACCGAGTCAAAACTAAGTTGTTCATCTGACATTCCCAGAAATCAGAAGAGAGAGATAATAGCCAAATCCCCAAACATGCCAGTTTTAGGCAACATGATAAGGGAATCCCCTCTGCTTCAACCTTTACAAGGGATTGAAATGACCAATCTGCTTTTTGTTCTCTGTTTCTGCTTTCTGCAGCCCTTTTAGGTCTATAAAGCCAACTTCCTCTGCTCAGCTCATCAGAACACTCATTCTGTTTTATAGAATGAGGTGTTGCCTGATTCTAGAATCACAAATAAAAGCCAATTAAGATGTTTAGATCGGTTGCATTTTGTCTTTTGGCAAGTAACAGGATGAGGAGTAGAGAGGCCCCTTCTCTAAGTGCTCCACTGGTAAAGCAAAGCTGCCTTTAAGTAAAGTGCTTTGCTGTCAAAGAGGACAGAGTTTGGCAAGACAGTCTTTTTGAATACTGTCACCCTGAAGGCCCGACACCAAAATGATCAGCAGTATCAGTCTAGCTCTACCATCTGGGAGAAAAAATCTTCCTGGTGCAAGTGTTGCCCTGGGCAGAGTAATTTCTCTACCAACAGCAGAATAAATGGGCAAACGGAGAGGGGGAGGGTGGGAGGCAAGAGAAGCCAGGGCAGCTGCGAATTTGGAGTCATGGGTGAGGGTCCCCTGTCGTGGGGATCCTGGTGCCCCTGGGGCTCCCCATGTCTCCTCTCCGGGCTTCTGCTTCCTTAAGGGTCAAACCAGGCCCAGGAGGGACAGTCTCTAACGCCCGTTTCAGGTCTGACCACCATCCAGGAGCTGGATAGCAAACAGCTCTCGACCAGAAAAATGGCCGTGCGGCCTCTGCGTGTTAAGCGAGCCTGGGCAGAGGCACAGACACCGAATCCACCAAGAGCCAGTCAGGTCTAGTGGTCCAGTGACCAGATCCTGCCTGTCCTCAGCTCCAGACCCCCCACCCAAGCGTCCGGGAGTCCTCCCGACACAGAATCAGCGTGTAACACCCCCAGCTAGTCAGTGCTCCGCAGTCACCACCAAAGCCCTTCCTCCCTCCTTGCTGACGGGCAGTGAGGTCACCGGAAGGACAAAATGCCTTCCCTACCCCTCACACCTGACTGACGCCCCCAGTCTGAGTCAGGAGGAGTCACAGCACCCGCAGAAGGTTCTGTCGATCACATTCTCATTTGCAATCCTGTGAGGCTCAGGCCAGCGGCTGCCGCAGCGTTCACTGGGCTCCTACTCTGGACCCGGTCTATGCCAGGCACCACAGGGGCACAAGCAGGAGACACTGTCTGTGCCCTTGAAGAGAAAGGAAAGCAAAACCAACACTGCTCACTGTCACCCAAACATACCTGCCTTACAAATGTCATCTCCACAGCTCTGCCATTTTCCCACCTGGAGTTCCCTTTCTCCCCCACCCACCTCTCTACCTGCCCAGGCTCTCGAGAGTTAGAAAGAGCTGGGGTCAATAACCTCCTTCATTGATTGAGCCCAGGAGTTCAAGGTTACAGTGAGCTATGAGCATGCCACAGCACTCCAACCTGGGGGACAGGGCAAGACCCTATCTCTGAAAAATAAATAAATAAAAACCTCCTCCAGCATCTGTGTAATTGTGGCAAGTTACTTATCTGTTTACAAAAGAAGACAATATCCATAGCTCAGATCTTTACTCAGGTAAAGAGTGTACATAATAACAGCCTGTCCTTAGCAAAGTGCTAGCATAAGGCCAGTGTGTAATAAATAACTACTTGAATGAAGGCTTCTGGTGACCAGATTAGCCTGTGACTTTCCCCTTCCCTGAATTCCTACAACAAGAAATGGCTGAGCCACTCCTTTGGCCCTTTTCAAACACAGCTTCTTACTGTTGCCAATTTTCCTTCTTGTGTGCAGCTCATTTCCCCAGCTGCAATGCAAACAATGCTTTGTCACTCAACAAATATTTGCTGATTGATTAGCCAGTGAATAGCAATGAAGGTCAAAATCAGACACGATTGATTTCCCAAACGCATGGTGAGACAACAGCAGCTGCCTGGAATAGGAAGGGGCAAGCTAGGTCCTCAGAAATGAGATCTCTGCCCCAGGGCAGCAACTGCCCTAGAGAAGCTACTGCTCAAGTCACTGACGTGAGCCCCATCCAGTCAGAGTAAATATGTGAAGCCCACTGAGCATAGTTGCAAAACGCTTCTCTCTCCCCACGACCTTCCACACTCTCTCTCTGCTCCTGCGTCGAGACACTTGTACCATCAGCAGAGGGCACGTGTCATACTCGCATAGCCCAGCGTGGGATGAGAGCACCCCTCCGCAGGCCCACAATTAAACTTTCTTGAGGGACCTCAGAACACAGAGATGAGGCAAGACCAACTCTAGCCACTCAGCAGGGCCTCACCAGGAAACACTCCTTTGCTGTGGAGTGGAGAACATTCTTCATCGCTGCAGGCCGACACCCATTTCTGCCAGTGCCCTCCCCCTACAAGACCAGCCTTAGGGAGCTGACTCACACCAACGGATAACAGAAGACCTCAGTTTCCACTTAAATCTCCCACCTCCCATTCACCCTGGTTCACCTCCACAGACTTTGATGCTTCCCTTTTCCCTTCAGAGGTTAAATGTTGCTTTTGTTTTATTTCTTTAGGGAAAGATTCCATGCACTGGGGAATCCCTTTTGGAAGTGGCAACTGTCATCCAGGCGCACACTAGGTCAGTACCTAGATATGCAATTCATAGGAAAACTCCGGGTTGCAAGAAGCCAAACACATGAGTCAGGTGGAAGCTAATCTTTCCCTCCAGCACTCTCAAGTAGGAAGAATCTTCTAGAATGAGTCCACCTGCAGCCATTAAACACCTGTTATAGCCTCAAAGTGGAAAGTGTTGGGGAATTTTTATGAAGTTCCAACTCACAATGTCCCCTGAGATTACCTCCCTATACGTGCGTGTTCCAGTTCCACAATCCATTATTTTCCTCCCTCCTTCCCTGTTCAGATGTGTTGACATCACTGAAATGGTGTGAAAGGCTGCTCACGGGGGCATGTGGGCGAGTGTAATTGGAGTTCATAAGTTTTGTTTTAAAATAATTTTCCAGGACTATATGGCTAAAAGACACACACATCTTCCACCTAGCTACTTCCGGAATCTCTGCAAGTTGCTCAGGAAATGGAGGCTGAGTATGAAAAGTGACATGTACAGATGCACTATTCTACCACAAACAGTTGAGCTTACCAAGAAATACCAATGGCGCAGAGGGGAACAATGGTTCCAGTTCTCCTTTCTCTAGAAAGGGGCCTATTTCCTAAGATGCCCACAGTTCTCATTCAATGACCATTTCAGGGCAGGAGCTCTTGCTAGCGCCCCAGCACCACAATCAGGAAGTAGCTCCATTCAGGGGCAGCAAAACAGAGACAAATCACCATCACCACCCCACTCCTGGTCCCCCCACACTCACTACCTGGGTTAGACAGATGTGTGACACCACAGGGATCTTTACATCGTAGAAAGGAAACTATGAGATAATGTAAGTCCAGTACTTAGTAAGGTGTCTGACAATAAGCACTCAGTAAATATTAATTACTATTATTACATATCCTCAGCTCTAAGTCTTACGTTTTTCAAAATTTAGCATGTCTGTAACATATACCTTAAAATCTCTATACATTTAGTGACTTTCTTATCTTTCTACCCCTCGGGCTGTCACAAAATGAACGGTATGTCTCACAATTGATGGAATCTTGGAATCAAGGAAATACGGTTTTAGTGCCCAAACCAGTGAGTGGGAATATGGAACAAGGGCCGAACAAACACCAAGGGGCTCTGGGTTCGTGGGGTTAAAACGTAAGGGTGTGAGAGTGCTCAGGGACAAGGAGAAGAGCGACGAGGATGTGGCCCAGAAGCTAATGAACTGGAGGCGGCAAGTCAGGAGAGGCCTGGAACAGACAGGAAAACTGCCAGGCGAGCCTACCCACATCAAAGATAAAGATGAGAAAGAACGTCTATGTACCACCTGGGTCAACTAGCCTAAGGGATGGAGGAGGGTTGTGGGGGCGGCAAAACGAATGTCAGTTTCCTTTTCTCCCCAGCGCGACCCACGGCAGCTGGCAAACTTGGTAGGAAGGCAACGTGAGTCCCTCCCTGGGCGCGAGGAGGAAGGGGATTCTCACAAGGCTGGACGAGAGGAAGCCCTAAAGGTGTCCGAGGAGCATGAGGAGGAACAAAGGAGACCCGCTTGCAGGGATGGGGACCGTAACCCAGCAGGGGACGAAGAGGGCACGCTGAGTAAGTCTGGGGGCCCAGGCCGCGGGGAGGGAGAGCAGCCCGGGATGCGGGCCAAGAGAGAAGACAAGGGAGGAAGGTGAAAGTGGGGGGCGTGGGACGGGCAGCGAGGCAGAGGCGGGCGGAGGCGATAGGACGGCGGGGGCGCGCTCCCGAAGGGAGGGGCGCTCAGTGGAGCAGGTGGAGGGGGTCGGCCCGGGTTGGCAGGAAGCGGCGGGGCACGGGGGGCGCGGGCCGCCCCCGGCCTCTCACCTTTGACGTCGTTGGCCAGCGCCTTCCACGTCGGGGCGAAGGCTATGCAGTGTCCGCACCAGGAGGCGAAGAACTCCACGGCCCAGGCGCTCCGGGAGTCCAGCACGGCGCCGCGCACCGTGTCCGCCTGCAGCAGCGTCAGCGGGTCGGAGGGCGAGTAGAGCGCCGAGCGCCGGGCCGCGCCAGCGCCGGGCACCGCGAGCAGCAGCAGGAGCAGCAGCAGCAGCAGCGACGGCGGCGGCCTGCAGGAGCGGCCGCACCTCCTCATCCTTGGCGGCGGCGCCCACCACTGCGCTCAAGTTTCGGCTGAGTGAGAGCCGGGCGGCGCCGCGGCACCTCCTGCCTCCGCGGGCGAGGAGGAGCCACGTGGCCCCGCCCCGGGCCCCGCCCCGAGGCCCGGCCCCGCCTCTGGCTCCGCCCCCGCCTCTGGCTCCGCCCCCGCCGGCCGGCCCAGGGGGCCCCGGAGCAGGCTGGGCGCCGGAGCTGCGCGACCGAGCTGGCCCAGGTGGCGCGGGCACCTTTCGCTGTTGCCTGCGGCCTCGGAGCCGCGCTGGCCGGGTTCCCGCCTCAGGCCCCCGGAGGCGGGGAGCGCGGCCCAGTCCCTGGAACCAGTGCTCAAACGAAGGGGGTGGGGCGCACGCCGAGCATGGGTCCCAACACGGGTCGCGATCGCATTCGGCGAGGTCATTTGGCCTTTCGGGGCCCCCGTATCCAACGGAAGAGGCATCCTGCGGAATAGATGATGCCTGTTTATACCGCTCCAGGAAAGTTCCGGGGATCCCACCAAGAGATAAGACGTTGTGAGTTAGAAGACAGGAGGGAGAGGGTCGCGTGGTAGAATGGTCTCTGAGTCTGTGACCGCCATGACCCCCCGGGATCCGATGCCCCCACCCCTGCTGAAGCCTGTGACCATCTGAAGGGAAACATTATTTGAGTGCTTCATAGTGATGGATATGAACCATCTGAAAACCACTGGTCTAGAATTAAGAGCAGAAAACATAAGAATCGCAACTTGCCCTGCTTGACCTTCCTGGAACTTCCTGGAATGAAAAGGTGGCAGAAAAGGAATATACTCAGAAATGGGTGTCGAGCGGGGAAGGGGTGCCGAGGAAAGCCCACTGTGGGCTGGGCTGGGTTGGCGTGCTCATTACCGTGGAATCGGGCTTTCCTCAGCACCCACGTCTGGCCACCCTCATAAGGTTGTTAGGGCGATTCCTCCAATCAGGCCTCCCGGGAGCCCCCGTCCCCCATGTCTGACTCCTCAGCCTACTCAGAGCTCTCCATACTCACTCGAATATTCCTGTCACAGGTAACTTGATCAACTAATCTTGTGTTCATGGGGACTAAGGTGTTAATAGATTTTCCCTGGTCACCTTTCCTAGCTCCATTGTTTTGAGCGAGTTACTTTAAGGGAAGAAGGTGCTCCTCAGAGGGTTGTCACAAGTGATCTTTTTCTTTTGTTGTCTGCTGGGTTAGCCCACCTCACCTATAAGCCCTCTGAGACTGGATTTGTTACTTGTTTATGGAAAATTTATTGAGTAGTGTTGTGCCAGGCACTGTTCTAGGTACCAAGAACAAGGCGGTAAACAAAATATAGACTCTAGGGATGTGGAACTTATGTTCTAGTGGGGATAATGGGAGGACATGTAAGTAAATGTAGATCAGATGGTGACAAATGTTTATGAAGAAATATAGACTAGGGTAAGAATTGAGTGACAGAGGAGGTGCCATTTTAGACTTGGTGGTCAGGACAGGCCTACATCTAATATTTGCAGGGACTGAGGCCATAGTACAAATGGAAGACCACATATCATGTTTACATATTTAAAAACTATAAACCAAATACATAAACTGTTATGTAAAATTCCTATCCTTTTATCTTGTCGCATATACCTTCATAATAATCTGGAAGGCCAAATTTAGGTTTAGAATTCTGGACTCTTCTGAGATATGCACTGGAATATGGTGGCTTGGTGGGTAACTGGTCCCTGGCCTTTAGCCTTCCTTCTCTTTATCTCCCAGCTCTGTCCCATACTTCAAGTGGCCTTGTGCCCACACCTGTAACAACCTTGTCTGTACATCTGAGCTTTGTCCACATCTATAAATAGCCTCTCCTTGACCACTCCTTGCCTCCTCAAGAGGATAGAGCTTGGCAAAAGCCAACGCAGGCTGTAGCTGCCAGCCTTTTGCTATTGGGACAGTGAGTTCTAGGGTTTCAGGTATTCACAGTGTGATCTAAGAAGGAGAGAGGGGCAGGAGCTTTGGGTGGGTACATTCCCTCAGCCCATGAACTTCCTGCTCTGTGGAAAGGTGCATGGCTGGAAGAGGACCAAACCACTCAGAGCCCAAGTTTGAGGCTCTTCTTGCTCCAATCTTAAGGCAGTTCCAACCAGGTTAACATTTGAGCCAAAGACCTGAATGAAGTAGGGTAGGGAACGAACGCTGTGGCAACCTGGGATAAGAGCATTCCAGGAAGAGGTTCAGACGTTAGAGTTTTTGCTCCCTTCATGTGTTCATGTTCTCTCTGTCCAGAGTCTTAAACTGCAGAAAGAAATTACGTGTTGACCAATTGGAGTGTTAGTGCCTTCCAACACTGCCTCCCACCTCCAACCCCAGCCAATTCCATTTGCGCCCTGTGACTCAGTCCCTGTACAGCTTCGTTGCCCCACTGTCCTCACTCTTAGCATCCACTAGGACCAGGCCCAGCACAGGGTCATTGGGATGGATGATCCCTTAGGAACCTTGGATTCCAGGGTTTGGAATTACTCCAGTAGCTGGATCAGGCATCAGTAAAGTTTGGCACCTTCAAATGTCTCTATTGTTAAACAGTGTTGTAGAATGTCTGCCAAACCTGCTGAGAGCCTGAGAAAGACACCTCAGATGAGTACACAAAGACTTGCTTGTTTGCATATCTGTTTCAGAACATTGGAAATATAAAAGAATACAAACTATTTGAATGGGGCAGAGAAAGTTTCTTGGCTCAGTGGAGCCTCAGAAGGTTGAGGCTGACAGTTATAAAGTCTGGGATTTCTATACCTCATCAGAACAGGGATTTTAAACTTTTTGAAGTCTTGGGAGCCTTTGTTCAGACAGAAGAATCTTGAAAGGAAGCTTAAACAGATAAGAGCAAGCTGAAAGATGTGACCTGGAGCAAAAGCCACTTTCTGCGGTCTATGGAGCTTCTTGGGAACTCCAGGCTCCCCAGGCCTTCATTTGGAAACCACTGGTCTAGAATCAAGAGCAGAAAACCTAAGAAACACAAGTTGCCCTGCCTCCCCTTCCTGGGACTTCCTCGGATGAAAAGGTAGCAGAAAAGAAAATCTACTCAGAAATGGGTGTCAAGAGGGGAAGGGTACTGAGGAAAGCACTGGAAGTGGGGGAGCACTTAGACAACCTTACCTAAGTCCTCTTTTTCTTCCCCTTCCCACATACAAGCTACAGGAAAGTGGGCCAAGATGAATCCAACGAGAATAATCACAGCATTACCTAGCACACTGCACCTGCTGTCCAAAGCACTTAGACCCCACCCCAGCTCTCTGTGGTTGATGTTAGACCATTTTTACAGATGAGGACACTGAGATGGAAGGGGCCCTGCTGACTTGCCCACTTGTGAATCATTCATGTGTTATCCATTAATAAAAAAGAGGGAATTTGGAAGTCCGCCACCCTAAAATGAGAGAGGTGGCGAGATGAGCGCAGCTCATACACAACACACATCATTATGGTGAGCAACAGAAGAGTGTCTGGTAAACCGTGTCACCTGGTAGCAGAGCATTAGATGACTTTCCCCTTACTCATTTGCACCAAGGATCGGAGAGGGTGTATGCAGCTGGAGTCAAGTGCCCAGCAACAGAGAAGGGACCCTTGCTTTGTCCCTTCAAAACTCACCTCTGTATCTTCTAGATGAACCTTTCCATAGCTGGTAGCAGTTCGAATCCTAATTCTGAAAATTCGAAGAGAAGTAAGGGTCTGTATCAGGTATGGCAGGAAAAAGAAGGCACATTCAAATGGCTTACAGAAAAGGGCTTATTTAGTGGAAGGACTATTTCCACAGGTGTGTGCAGGGCAAAGGGACCTAACTTAGGGGCTGGCAACAGGAAAAAGTCCTTTTAGCACTCCTAGACCAGAAGAAAGAAGGGAGGGAACTCTGAGATAAAAACTAGTGAGAGCTGGAGCCGAGGAAGAGGGGGCATCCAGCTGGAGTTGTAACCACAAAATGCCACCACTGCCAGAAACACAGGGAGGCAGGTAGGAGAGCAAGGAGGCCTGGGAAAGTATAATTTCCACTTCTTTCTCCTCTAGTCCTCCCATCTCTTGCCAGTGCCTGCCATTGGCCAAACCCAATCAAAGCGAGAGGGTGAGGGTGCCCTGATTATATAATTGCTAGAAGTTGGCTTCCAAGACAAAAGGCAGGTTAGAAAAGGGTGGAGAATGAATACTCTACCTAGTACATGGTCCCTAAACTTGTGCCCTTCAAGGCCTTAGAAATGAGAATGGAAAACGCAAAAATCCCTGAACATCCTGTGAGTCTCCTAAGTGGGAGTAGCGGGGCTAGAAATCTATCTACCACTGGAGGGCACAAGCCAGGGAAAGAGGGTGGCGAAGCAATTCCTTTCCAGCTCCTCATCCTTTCCTGTTCACACTTAGTCTGACTGTCTTATTCTTTATCTATAGAGGAAACCAAGGCCCAGAAAACAGAAGGCTTGCTCAAGGCCACACAGCAAGGTAACGGTGGAGTCTGTTTTTGTCAGGCTTTCCAGCATAGCCACTGAAGGGTTGAGAATGGAAATACATGAAAGGGATATTTGGAGCAGACTCCTATGTTCAGGTAGAGCTTCCCCAGGTCACCTGATGGCAATTCAAATGGAATAGGCACCCTACCTCCCCCTCCCGGCCCTCACACATGCACACACAAAGAAGAGTTATTTAGAATGGAATGAAGACACAGGGCTATAAACTCAAGGCCTTGCTGTCTGGGCTCTCTGACCAGCATCAGGGGTGAGGCCTTTTGGAAACCTACAAGTCATAACATGAGGCCTGAAGCCAAAGGGAAGAATGCCACATTGCTGAGTTGCTGGGGTACAGGGTGCCCAGTCTTCCCCATAGAAGACTTCTGGGGACCTTTCCAACTACGTGATATTGTGAGAAGATATTATGGGGGAACTTTGGGCTTCTGGAGTAGATGTTCCAATTTAGAATATTTCCTGCCATGACTTAAGGGTGTATACTGTGGTTCTTACATAAAAGATAAATACAACTATAAAAAGAAGTACTGTATAACACTATTTCTGTGAAAGGACAGAATTTATAAACTTTTTTTAATAACAAGAGCATTCTCAGAATTTGCCTGAAAGGGAAGGTAATTAACTATAACGATGTCAGTACATGTTGGAAGCTGCACTATATGTGTGTGTGGAGGGGGAGAGGCAGGAGAAGCATGAACAAGTTGGATAAGGGCAGCCAACTGAGGCTAGGGGCACCCTCATTCATCCCCAAAGTCACCAGTTTAACTCTCATGGGAGGTGCTGGGAGATGGTAGATGAACGCTTAGTCTTTGGAGTCAGGATACTTGGGTTTCAATCCTTGGCAGCTGCCGTCTTCTCATGAATGTCAGTTTCCTCATCTGTAAATGGGCATGGCAGTAATTTTAAGTGTGTAGTTCTCATCTATGAATGCTTCGGGGGATGTACTGTATTCAGCTGGGGTTCCACTGTTGGCTCGCATTACCAATTCTCAGACTCATCTAGGCTGACGCCTGACAGAGTTCGCCAGTCTACGGTTGAAAAGCAGTTTTCTATTTTTCCTATTTTTGAAATATTAAATGTTTCATTTACAAATGAAATGATAGAGGGATGAATGGGTGGAACACAAGAGAATTTTTAGGGCTTTAAACTTACTGGCATTACCTGTTGTGTTACCTCACACAGGTAGTGGGAGGGGAGGTTGTGGTGGGAAAAGAAATTTTTAATTTTATGACCCTGTTTTATTTTTTAAGAAATTTTTCATACCCATGATTACTTTTTAAAAATCATCTTTATTGAGGTATAATTTACATAGTATAAAACTTACCCATTTTAAATGTACATTTTAATGTATCTTAAGAAATGTATGTACTTGTATAAGCAACAGTACAATCAATATAAAACACTTCTATGGCTGGGTGGGGTGGCTCACACCTGTAATCCTAGCACTCTGGGTGGCTGAGGTGGGAGGATCGCTCAAGGTCAGGAGTTCAAGACCAGCCTGAGCAAGAGCAAGACTCCTGTCTCTACTAAAATAGGAAAAATTAGCCAGGCCCTGTAGTCCCAGCTACTTGGGAGGCTGAGGCAGGAGAATTGCTTGAGCCCAGGAGTTTGAGGTTGCTGTGAGCTAGACTGATGCCACGGCACTCTAGCCAGGGCAACAGAGCGAGACTCTGTCTCAAAAAAAATAAACATAAAAAATAAATAAAATAATAAAATAAAATACATGTATACATATATTATACATATCTATGCATACACACATATTACAGATATATGCATATACACACACACCACTAGTATCCTTATAGCAATATCACACTGTCTTGACTACTATAGCTTTATAGTCTTTTTAAAATTGAGATTAAATTCATATACCATAAAGTTCACCCTTTTAAAGTATGCAGTTCAGTGGTTTTTACTATATTCACAGAGTTGTGCAATCACCACCACTGTCTAATTCCGGAACATTCTCGTGACCCCTAAAAGAAACCTCACACTATCAGCCACTCCCAATTGACCCTTTCCCTTGGTCTCTGGAAACCACTCATCTAATTTCTGTCTTTATAGATTTGCCTATTCTGGACATTTCATGTAAAAGGAATCATAGAATATGTGGCCTTTTGTGTTAGGATGATTTCACTTAGCATAATATTTTCAGGATTCACCCGTGTTGTAGCATGTATCAGTGTTTCATTCCTTTATATGGCCAAATAATATGCCATTGAATGGACTCACCACATTTGGTTTATCCATTCATCGGTTAGGATGTTAGGGTCATTTCCACCTTTTGGCTATTATGAATAATGCTGCTATGAACATTCATGTATAAGTTTTTTGTATAAATGTTATATTTTCAATTCTTTCAATTCACTTGGGTATCTTCCTAGGTGTGGAAGTGCTGGGTCACATGGTAACTGTTTAACTTTCTGAAGAGCTACTATAGTAACTCTTTAAATTAATTGGTAGCGATCCCCTGATTTTATTTCTCTTTTTCAAATTGTTTTGGTGGTTCTGTTTCTTTGCATTTCCATTTGAATTTTGGAAGCTGCTTGTTGATTTCTTAAAATAAGAAAAAAATGTTAAGCTTGCTAGGATTTTGATTGGGACTGTGTGTGCTACATTGTAATTAGTGTGCTACATTGTAATTTTTAAAATCAGTTAATGTTTTAAACAATGCCCTCCATGTGCAGTCAGACTCATAGTTAGGAGACAAGGAATCCAGGCTAGATTGCTAAAATCTTTCGCCACATTTTCAGGGTTAGAATGAAGCAATTTCAAGATAGCTCATGATAGAATAGGCCTGCAGGCCCTGGGGCGAGCTAGCTGAAGACTTCTACTCTACAATTATATCTGTTTTGTACATTTATTACCTCTTGTTATTTGTTTCCTTGATGTTATGCCTCAGAACTTTAATCACGTCTTTGACAATTCCGCCTCATCTCAGCAGTGCTAAGATAGGTACTTGGTCCAGGGTCATGGCTGGAGCCAGTGTGGTGGGGGTAACTATAGAGAAGCAGGAGAACTTCAGGGAGATGTCAAGGCTCAGGGCAGAAGGATCTGAGCCCCTTGAGCAGCTGAAGGGGCTCCCTAAGATTCCGGGATTTATCTGAATAATGGAGCACCTTAGGCAGGACTCTTGGTTACACTCAACAAGATCCTAAACTGAACTAGTTGAAGCAGGAAAGGGGAATTGATTGCCTCAAAGAACCAAATCAAGGGTAGAGGAAAGCCATACCTGGCTTCTGAGTCATCGTGGCGCCATCTTTCATCCCTGTACTTCCACATTGCTCGTCCCTGTACATTGGCTTTATTCTTTCAGCTCTCTGCTTCCCACAGGCTAGAACTCTGGTCTCATGTTTTCATCTCTGAGGTCAAAGAGAAAAGACAGAACTTGTCTCCTGACTTTAGTTAGAAAAATACTGGGGGAAAACTCTGATTGACCAGGCTTAGGTTGTGAGTCCATCCCTACCTAGATCAATCGCTATGTCAGGGTGACAGAGGATCACGACTGGCTCATCCCAGGCAGCGTGCGCATTCCTACAGGAAGCAAGGTGGGCGCTGTAATTGGAGGCCTTAACCAGAAGTACATATTTGGAATTAGAAAGGAGCACTTTCCCAAATAAACAGGAGTACTGTCATGGGGTCAAATGGGGCTGTATAGACCAAAGCAGATAATGACCACCACTGGGAGGGATAAGGTTGTAAGGATCTTGGGGAGAATGTGAAAAGAGTCTAGCACAGTGCCTGGGACAGAATAGGCCTCAACTAATAGGGAAGGCTGAGGTCTTAGTACATCTGGAGGTCACAATACCCATGTCATGATGTGTCATAAATATACCAGAGGTTTTCAGATGTCTAAGAAAACTCGACTTAAACCATTTGGCTGCAAAAAGGGGGAGAAAAGTATATAGAGAAGAAAGAATTATCTTGCAAGAATTTGTAGACACCCTATTAATGTTTGTTGAATAATTGCCCAAATGAAATATTGAGCGTTTTTATGTTCCCAGGTGACCACATCAGCATCCAGATGTCTCATTCTTATTTTAAGATAGCTTTGCTATCAGGAAACATTCGGAAGGATTCCTTGAGGCTCCATCCCTCCTTCTTTATTTAACCCGCTTGGTCTATGCTGTTGTCCATGGTTCAGCCACATTGCTTCAGCGTTGGCCACCCTCCTGCCCAGCCCCTTTAGAGGATGCTTCTGTTGGACAGATGGGTTTTCTATGCTGGCTATGCCCAGACACAGCTCTGCAGTTTGGTGGTGGGCCCTGCCTCTTCCGCAGCTGAGCACTGCAACCTCTGGTCTAGAAAAGGAGTTGGGATGAGTTGTCTGCGACTGTACTTTCATAAAAACATAAAATGCCCTCTCAGCCACTTAGTGAGCTCAAATTTTCCTACCTGACCTACAGGGTCTCCTCTTCTCAACTTTCCCTTACTTTCTGAAACAAAAGCTACCTATCCTCTTGTCCTTTCTGGCAACTTGTTTATATTATTGATCTTGTCTTGAAAGTAATCACAGTTGTGATTATTTCCCTTACCATTCACTGATTGTGTGAGACCAGATCTCTCTTCTCCTTGCTTGTCTGTGCATGTCCTGGTAGATGCTCAGGAGATGTTGGTTTAAAAAAAAAAAAACATAAAAATTATTATCATAATAGCTATGGATATATAACCAGCATGATGCTAGGTGCTAGGAAAACAGTGATGAACAGAGATGGTTATATTGAGCAGCTAATGAAGATGAAGCTTCAGGCCTCTCACCTGCACAGCCAGTGTGAGTGCTGGGGGGGTATAGAATGTTCTAGGTAGGGAGGAGAAGACTGGTTGCCATCAGGAAACATTTCTGTATAAGTATTCCTGCTAAATCGCCTAAGTGAGCTCCTCAAAAGGGACCTAAACCTCTTAAGATCTAGGAATTTGTTGTGATTTCTATTCTCTAAATGAATATTCATTTATACTTAATTTTATACTTGTAATTGCATATTTATTTTCTTAAAGAGAGCCTCCCCAATCCCCACCCCTGTTTCCTCAATGATAACATCTTCAGACGTCACGAGACCTGAGTCTGCCCCTGGTGGTGAACACAAGACATGGTCCTTGCTGTCCAGGAGTTTACAGTTAGAGGAGGAGACACTGATCAAAGACTTGCACAAAGAAACACATCACTGTGAAGTGTGAGAGGGTAATGAAGGAGAACTATGGAGTATCAGGAGTGCAATAACAGAGAAGGCGGAGAAACTTCCCCGGCTGAGAGCTGAAGGGTGAGTAGGTGGCAGTTAGTCAGGGGAGGGGGATTCTTAATGCTTCTGCTACACTGTCACTTACCAGAGTCTCAAGTAGGTTTCCAGGACACAGAGAGGCAGAGAGGCTGTCCTGGCCTGTCAGTCCCAGATTTCTTCCTGGTTTCTCCCCTCTAGAGCCTTTCCCAGGGCACCTCATTCTGTACTTAACCTTCCAGTGACTTCCCAACTACATTAAAAAAATCCATATTGTATCCAGGCCTACAGTGCTGCCTGCCTCCTGGGCCCCATCTCCCATGCCAGCTCCTCTGCCTTGCTCCCCCCCCCCACCAGCCTGGGCCCCCTGCAGCAGTCCCTAGACTGTCCTTGGCCTTAAGTAGCATTAATTTTGTAGCCCCTCCCCCATGTCATCAACTGTATTTAAATGCATCAGCATCTTTCAATATATATTTTTTCCTGAATAAACTCTTCAGAATCAATGTTTAGAATTTTCCTTTGGAATTTAACTATGAGTAACTTCTTTATTTTATAATTGGCTCTGATTTCTCAGCAATTATTGTGCACATGGAGAAGTTATTACAGAGTGAGAAAGTCTAAGCAATGAATTGTATTCAGATGTAATGCAATTTTTTACAATTAATAAATTTAACAGGTAATGAAGACTTAATTACTTTTATACCACTTAAATACACATTTATTAATATCAATTCTGTGGAATGGAATCAGTCCCCCTGCCCCCATCTGCAGATCTGTCCTTAAGGCCTAGAAAAGTTCACTGGCCTGGGTGAACAGCTGTCACGACTGCAGGATGAGAGGGGCTAGTTCCTGCCTCTGGCCTTTGTTCCCATGTTCTTTCTGCCTGTGTGCTCTTCCTGTGCTTCCATGAGAGGAGTCAGCAGACAGGAGTCCCATGTGCTCATTCTCCTTATTTAATTACTTAAAGAAGTTTCCCAGGGCTGCTGTGACAAAGGGCCACAAATTGGGTGATTAAACAACAGACATTTATTAGCTCACAGTTCTGGAGGCTGGAAGTCCAAATTATAGTGTCTTCAGGGTTGGTTCCTTCTGGGGGCTGTTAGCTCAGGCCCTCTTGGCCTCTGGCCTTCCTTAGCTTGCAGGTGGCATGTTCCCTTTGTTCCTTGTCTTCCCTCTGTGTGCATCTGTCTCTGTGTCCAAATTTCTCCTTCATATAAACACACAGTCATATTGGATTAGGGCCCATCCTAATGACCTCATCTTAACTCGATTACCTCTGCAAATACCTTATCTCCAGGCTGGGTGTGGTGGCTCACGCCTATAATCCTAGCATTTTGGGAGGCTGTGGCAGGAGGTTCCCTTGAGCCCAGAAGTTCAAGGCTGCAGCGAGCTATGATCGTGCCACTGCTTTCCAGCCTGGGTGACAGAGCAAGACTCTGTCTCCAAAAAACAAAAAGATCTTGTCTCCAAACAAGGTCACACTTCCAGGTAGTGGGGGTTAGGACTTCAACATCTTGCTTGTGGGGTGGGGGTGGCGGGGCTGTGGGGCACAGCTCAACCCATAACACCTTGATTGGTTTATTTGATTATACATGTGGCCTTCTGGTTTGCTTCCTCAGATTCAACGAATTGTGGATCTTTGTGAATGAAGCGAGGTCTAGGCAGTGTATTAGGTATTATTCGTAAGTAATCTAGAGGTGATTTTAAGTATACGGGAGGATGTGCATAGGTTATATGCCAACACTACACCATTTTATATAAGGGAGTTGAGCAACTCCAGATTTTGGTAGGGGGGGTGTCCTGGAACCAGTCCCCCGGAGATGCTGGGGCAATGACTACATGTCTCCTCATTATTTAGGGCTCTCAGGTCAAATGTTCTCTACTCAGAGCTTTTTTCTGACCAGCCTCTTTAGAAACCCCTTCCTCGGGCCTGCGTTACCATCTCTTGTCCTTAGCAGTGTCTTTGTGGCAAGAAGCCTCTACATTTGTACCTATAAACTTCTAATTCCACATTCAAATATGTTTCCCTCTATGCTGGCTTGAAAAATGTTTATTCTAATTTTCCTTGTGATATTTTGTTTGACCCAAGAATTATTTAGAAGTGTATTGTTTAATTTCCAAATGTTTGGGATTTTCCTAAATATCTTCATGTCATTGATTTCTAATTCAATTTCATTGAGGTTATATTTTAAAATTTGTATGGTTTTAACTATTCTCAATTTCTTGAGATTGGTTTTAGGGTCCTGCATATGGTCTTTCTTGGTGAACATACCACACACACAAAGATGTGCCCTCTGCAGTTGTTGGGTGTCAGGTTCTGTAAATACCAGTTAGGTCAAGGCATGTGACAGTGTTGTTCAACCCTCTTGTCTTTACTGACTGTTTGTCTAGTTCTATCAATTGCCAAAAGGTGGGGGAGAAATTGAAGATCTCTTACTGTGATTGTGGAATTGTCTATTTTCCTCTTCTGTTGACTTTTGCTTCATATATTTTGAGGCTCTGTTTACCTTTAGTAATGCTCTTTAACATTGAATTGTTTTATCTGTTATTAAAATATTCACTGCGGTCTTCTCAGTTTTATACTATTTACATGGCACATCTTTTTCATTCATGTTTTGCATATGGCTGCCTTTGTACCACAGTGGCAGCGTTGAGTACTTGTGACGGAGGTCCGATGTCCTTGGATCCAAAATATTTACTCTCTTGCCCTTTGCAGAAAGTGTTTGCCAACCCCTGCTTTATAGTATAGTTGTCATTTACTTTCAAGTTATCTGTCCTCATATTAAAAGTGTGTCTCCTGAGACAGCGTGTAGTTGGCTCTGTCTTTTAATTGGAGTAGCCAGTTAACATACAATGTGACATTGATACGGTTGGATTTATATCTGTCATTTTATTATTTATTTCCTGTTTTTCTCCTGTGTGGTTAGTTTGTTCCTGTCCCTTTCAGCCTTCTTTTCGACCATATGAATGTTTTCTAGAATTCCATTTTAATGTATCTATTGGTTTTTTGGTTTATACCTCTGTAGTTTTCAGTGGTTGTTTTAGAGCATTAGTTCTTAATAGGGGTGGGGGGAGACATTTTGTCCCCTCCAGGAGCAGTTGGCAACGTCTGGACACATTTTCAGTTAACCTAACTGCGGAGAGTGGCACCATTGACATTTAGTGGGAAGAAGCCAGGGATGCTGCTACATTCTTCAATACTCAGAACAGCACCCCGCCCCCCGCAAGAATTATCTGGCCAAAATACTGCTGCTATTGAGAGACATTAACTTTATTTTAATTAGATTTATACAGCTAATTTCTTTCTATTTTTAGTAGAGATGGGGTCTCGCTCTTGCTCAGGCTGGTCTTGAACCCCTGACCTCAAGCAATCCTTCTGCCTCAGCCTCCCAGAGTGTTAAGATTATAGGCATGACCCACCGTGCCTGGCCTATTTGCCCTCATTCTTGAAGAGTATTTTCAGTAGCTATAGAATTGACAATATTTCTTTTCTTTCAGCACTTTAACAGTGTTTTTATGGCTAATGAAAAGTTAGCAGGCATTCGTATCATTGTCTCCTGTATGTAGTATGTTGTTTCTCTCTGTCTGCTTTCTCATTATCTTTGCTTTTCAACAGCTTGACTATGATGTGCCTAGGCACAGTTCTCTTCATATTTATCCTGCCTCAGGTTCATTGAGTTTCTTGAATCTACAAATTTATGTCTTTCATCATATTTGGGAAAGGTTCAGCCATTATTTCTTCAAATATTTTTTCTGCTCCATTCTCTCATTCTTCTCCTTCTGTGACTTTCATTATAAGTATGTTAAGCACATGTTCCACAGGTCTCCGAAACTCTTCTCTGATTTAAAAAAAATGTTTTTCTCTCTGTTCTTAGATTGAGTAATTTCTATTGATCCAACTTCAAGTTCACTGATTTTTTTCTTTCGTTACCTCCATTCTGCTAAATCCATTCCATAATTTTTTAAATTTCAGATAATTTTTAGTTCTAGAATTTTCATTTAATTATTTTTTATGATTTCTGTGGAAGCTCTTATAGATCGTTCCGAGATTCCTTACTTTTCCATTCATTGCAAGCATATTTTTCCTTACATCATGGAGCATAGATCATATAGGTGCTTTAAAATCCTGTTTCCTGATTCCAGCATCTGAGTCATTTTGAGATTGTTTTCCATTGAGATTAGGTTCCATTTTCCTGGTTCTTTATATGTCAAGTAACTTTGGAATGTCTCTTAGACATTGTGAATGTTATGTTGTGGAGACTCTTGATTCTGTCGTATTTCTCCAAAGAGTTGATATTTTGGTTGGTTGGTTGGTTTTTGCAAGCAATCAACTTAACTTGGCTAGGTGTAAGCTACAAATTCTGTCTCTTGGGCAGCAGCTCAAAATGAGTTCACTTCTTCTAGCTCAAGCTGGGCTGATTTGAATCTGTACCACAAGAGTGTGGTTCAGGGGCAGCCAGACATTTGGGCAGAGTTTGTTTATACAACAGAACTTGGGACTTCCCCTCTCTGACTCTCTTCTTGGATTCCCTCCTCAATTTTCAATGGCTTTAGGTATTGCAAACTCTGTATCCTAGTCTTCAGGCTAGAAAATATTGCCGATTTCCTATCAGAGTTTTAGTTGCCCTGTACACAGTGCTAACTGCAGCCAGCTCTCAAACTTCCTGTCATAAAAATGGGATACTGTATTTCATATTGTTCCCCTCTTTCAAGTGTTGACTCTCCTCCAGAATCTGCCTGTCTTTTCCATTCTCCAATGTCTACATGCAGTTTGTGTGTGTGTGTGTGTGTATTTTCTTCCAGAGATTATAGTTTTCTTTTTTCTTTAACAGGGGGCGAGCCTACCTGTGCACTGCCCTCCAGCCTTGGATTATAGTTTTTATGTGTGAGAGGCTGGGTCCGTAAGAACTTACTTGGTCATAATGAAAACAAAAATGTAGCTTTCAACATTTAAGAAAATTTTTATATAAATAAGATTATAGCAATAAACAGAGCTGAAACAAAGAAATAATTTATCCACAATAACCTTTTTTCAACTTGTCTATATTCTCTTCTATGCCTTATCTTTATTCATATCCATTTTTAACATTGTTCTGACAATAGTACACATACATAACTTTGTATATTTTTGACATAACACTGTAGCCAATGGTGTGTTGACAAATGTTTAACAACTTATTCTCTGGGGATGGAGGTGAGCCCTGACTGGTAGCGTTTACCAATTTGCCTGGTGTTAATACTCCCACTGTGGCTGATTTCATGCTACTACCATGGCATCAGGAAAGCAGAGTCAGGAAGAATACACACAATTGGCCCTCGCAAGGCAGTGTGGGCTGTCTCCAGCACACCGCTAATTATGGTGGGTGTATAATAGTCCATCATATCAATGGATAACAGTTTACTCAGTTATTCCCCACATTGAATATTGTGATTGTTTTTCATGTTTCATAGTCACAAACACTTACGTGTATCTTTAGTGTTTGTATCTTTTTCCTCAAAAAATTAATTGGGTCAAAATACATGAACAACTTTGTGTCTCTGATACACACTGTACTTTACAAAAGCATGTGCCAATTTATGATCACAGCTCTATACAGACATGCCAACTTTTTTTTTTTTAAAAGGGTACTCTTTTTTTTAAAAAGGGTACACCTTCTATAGGGATCCCACTGTGAATACAAAATAAATAATATCAATACATTCCCTCTCTTCCCCTTTCTTTATTAAAATTCTAACATAAAACTTTATGCCAGAGAAAAGTTCTGGGCTCAACACTGTGTTCCTCCCTAACTCCTTTGGGAAACTTGGCCTTGAACAATGTAACAGTAGGTCCACAGAGCTGCTGCATAACCAGCTTATGTCATCTAGAAATATAACAACTGGATAGACAACAGAAGTGAAGCGTTTTGGTAAGACATATTGGAGGGGAAAATATGCTTATTTCTCTTTATATCCCATATCCAGTTCCTTTTCTATGTCTTTCTGCTCCACCATCTGAATGTCTCCGTGAGATTTGAGTAAGTTCTATTCCACTTTCATCCCCTTGATACTTTTGTCTCCTGCTTTCCATTTTGGGGAAAAAATGGGATCATTGCCTGGCATTAGGGGACTGAGAGGAGAGAGAGGGGTATTTGAAGAGGAGAATGTGGTGTCTACTTATGTTGCTATTTTCCTTGTCTTTCTGTCTTCAGTGACCAGGATCAAATGTTGAAGTCAGCATGGCTTTCAGCCAGCACATACCCATCTCCTATAGCCCTCCAAACGGCAGGGGTTGATCTTGAAACAGCCTCTGTCACTCTTAGACTGAGAGGCTCGCAGCCATCCAGAGGTGTACCTTCCCCCTGTATGTCCTGCAAAGAGCAGGACCCCTGGTAAGCAAGCACTCAGTAAACGCTGGCTCCTTCCCTCCATTCCTTTTCCTGGGAAGCAGGCAGGCATGTTGCATGGTGGGAAAAAACATGAGCTTGGAGTCAAACAGACCTGATTGGATTCCTCAGCTGACCCGTGTCTGACCCCAGGCAAAGTCTGGAGCTCTCTGACCCCTGCTTTCCACTGGGAGAAGGCTACCTCTCTTTGGTCACAATAAGGCTTATCTATCTAATTTGTAAAGATGCCCTTCCCCAAACCACATGCACAACAAGCCAGAAGGAAGACTTACTGCCCCTTCTGGGGCAATCCTGGAGGGTGACATTCAGCAAGTGGCAGGGCAGGATCAGGGACTCTTTCTCCTCTTCCTTCATCTAGCCAGATGACAGCTGCAGACATGGCTAGAGGAGCTTCCTGTGGAGGGAAAGCCCCGATACAGATGTGTATTACCTTTGCTCCAGGAAAACAAACTCAACTGGGAATTTCTCAGGCCTCCTGGGGCCTGGGTGGAGGTGGAAGTTATTGCTCATGCTTTGGGAGGGAGTGATCTCGGAAGGCAGAGGCTTCTGCTGCAGCTAGACAGACACCCTCCCCCTACGCTCATGTTCAGCCTTCTGGGGATCTCCTCCTTCCTTGGCCAGGTATTATGGGATGAGCCCCATCCATTAAGAAAGAATCACAACTCACACTCAGGCAGTGCTTGACAGTCCAGGAAGCGGTTTGGTACGTGCGGTCTCCTTTGATGGAAGTAGGTGGGGCGAGCATGATTGCAGTGATGAAGCTGAGGAAACTGAGGCTCAGGCCGGCTCAGAAGGTTGCTCAGGTTATATGTCTGATAGGTGACAACATGGTCCAGAGCCCAGCCTAAACCCAACAGAACACTCCAGTCCCAGTAGCAGGGGGAGGAGAAAGAGACAGAGAAGGCCACTTCCTGTGGGCAATGTTGCTCCATTTCTGTCATCAGATTGCCTCCCCGTGCTCCAAGATTAACCATTTGATACCTTTTTCTCTCTCCTCAAACCTCCAACATGCTTCCCTCCCCCTGGTCCCCTCACATAAGACCTCACGTCAGTCGTTTTGATGGCAAAATAGAAGCCATCAGACTGGAAGTCCTTTTCCTTCCACCATCAAACTACGAACTCCCTTGTGCCTGTACTTGTCCTTTTTGTCATCCTTCTGGTCCCTTAGTCGCGTCAACGCCAGCTTCTCCCTGTGCTCTGGATCCCACATTGCTCCTGGTCACCCTTTAGGCTCACCACACACATCCTCCCTACAAGATCAATTCCTTCGGCAAAGAAACCTGCTGTCTCCCACTAAAACAAAGCAAAACTCCTGTGTGCACATACACCCCTCTGCAATTACCGTCCCATTTCCTCCCTTCTTTTCACAACAAAACTTTACAACAGAGTTATTGTAGTCACTGCTTCCTCACCCTGCCCTGTTACTCACCCCACTCCAGCTGAAACTGCTGACCTCGCCGCTCCACTGAAACTGCCTGTCAAGGCTGACAACAATCTCTGTTGTCCCAAACAACAGTTACCTCTTCCTCTGACTCAACCTCTCACAACCTGTGACATAGCTGATGGCCCCCTCCTTTTGGAAACACTTTCTTTCAGCTTTTAGTTCAAACCACATGTATTCATTTTCTTTCGCTGCAGTAACAAATTAACACAAATTTAGTGGCTTAAAACAACACAGATTTATTATTTTACAGTTCTGTAGGTCACAAGTCCAACATGGGTCTCACTGGGGTAAAATTAAAGTGTTGGCAGAGCTGAGTTCTTTTCCGGAGGTTGTAGGGGAGAATTGGTTTCCGTGCACACTTGGGTTGTTGGAAGAATTCAGTCCTTGTCGCTGTAGGACTGAGGTCCTATGTCTTGGCTGGCTGGCTGCTGAGGGCCATTCTCAGCTTCTAGGCCACCTGCTTTCCTTGGCTCCTCCATCTTCAGAGCAGGCAACAGTGGGTCAATTCCCTCTTATGCTTCAAATCTCTTGTGCCTCTTCTCCCATCATCGTATCTCTCTGAGCCCCTCTTCTGCCATCCTTGTCCATTTTTAAAGACTTGGGTGGTTAGATTAGGCCCACCAAGATGATCCAGGATAATCTCTCCATTCCAAGCTTCTTAACCTTAACTGCATCTGCAAGGTCCCTTTTGCCACATTAAGGTAATATATTCAACCGGTTCTGCAGATTAGGGTATGGACATCTTTGGGGTCCACTGGTAGGCCTACCACACCATCTCCTTGTTCTCCTCCTACCTCCCCAGCAGCCCCTTCTGAGTCTCCTTTACTGGTGCTTAATCACGCCATGACTCTAAATGCAAGAGGCCCACAGCTTCAGCTCTCTTATCTCCTACACTTCCTGCTTCAGCAGTCCCATCCAATTTTGTGCCTTGAAAATACCATCTGCAAACCAATGCTCCTAAATCATTTTTTTCAGCCCTAGGTTCACTCTTGAGTTCAAGCATCATATATCCGACTCAGTATTTCCATTTGAATAAATGACTGCCATCTTGAACTTAGCATCTCCTAACTGAAACTCTGGGTTTTCCTCACGAACCCTGTTTCTCCCCTAGCCCTGCCCAATCCAGTAAGGCATCACAGCAGCTCACTGCTCAGGCCCCAGACTTAGGGGTTCCTCCTCACTCAGGTCTCAGTTTTAATGTCACCTCCTCAGAGAGATCTTTTTGGCCATCCTATTCAAAGTAGTTTGTCACTTCTGCCTGCCCCAACCCTGACTCCTGCCTCCCCTCATTGATCATTTTCTCAGTTTACCCTGTTTGAGTTCTTTCCCTCCCCTTATCTCTGTTGGTAATGATCACGTTTATTTCTTTGCTTTTGTTAAATATCTTTCTTCTCACCTCCCACTCCCCCACCTCCCTGCCCCCAAAAGGTAAGATGGATGAAGGCAAGGACCCTGTCTGTCTTGCTCACTCCTGTTACCTGGGGCCTACAAAAGTGCCTGCCCAAGGAACATTTTCTGAGTGGATCGGCAGTGAATCTATACCTCTATCCCACACCCTCTGGTCTCCCCTTTTCCACACTTCCTGTTCCTGTTACAAGCTCTGGCCTGAGAACAAATAAGGCTGCTAGAGAGCCTGGTTCTTAGAATCCTCCAGGTCTCCAGGAATAGCTCTTACTTATCACTAGTTAAGAAATGAGTTTTTTTTGCAGCGCTCAATCTGTTAACAACTTTGAAAATGCCTGACCAGACCCAAGTAATAATTATACTTGTTAGCATTTATATGATACTATTTTTCGAGCACTGTTCTTAGCACTTGACCCATACTGAATAAGTGCACTTATTTCTCAGTTATTCCTTACTGTAGTTATCTGAATTTTACTGATGAGGAAAGCAAGGTGTAGGGAGTTTAATTAGCGAGGTCAATGTTTCACAAAAGAAAATGGCGGCAACAACCTCCTGAGACCCAGACCTGAACGGCCTCTGCCAGGGCCCTGAGCTTTAGAAGGCCCTGCTCTGGCCCTTCTCTGGTGGTGTCCCCCTAAGGCAAAAATCCTTAGAGCCATGGGAAAAGCCCGCACGCCCCTTCTAAATCATACTCGGGTACTGGGCACTGTGGAACTCCAGCCCAATGGCCACGAGTCTGCTTCCAGGGCTTCTTCTCTGGGTCCGTCTTCCTTAGGGTGGATGGGGCCACCTGAGTGGGCCCAAATGGTGGCCACAAGGTAGCTTCTTGTGAAAGGTGTGGACAAAGCTTGAATACGCAGGCTCAGCATCCACATGTGTGGGCAAGGCCCCTCAAGAGATGTGACAGAGCAGAGCGTGGGAAGAGAATGGGGTGGGTCATGGTCTGGGACCCACTTTTCCTGCACCTCCTCTTTCAGACACAGAACTCTGTGGAGTCCACAAATTCTAAATTCAAACCTGGCCTTCCAGATCATCATGAAGCTTTATGTATCAAGGTAGGAAGACAGAGCGTATTTTACTTAACAGTTTGTTGGCTTGATTGATAACTTTAAAATATTTTAAGTATTTAGGCATATGGCCTGTGGCCTCCATTTGTCTTCCCCGCTGGGTCCCACAAATGTTGGGGTGGATCTGAGCAGCAGAGCCAGGGTGTGGACCCAAGCAGCAGGCTTGGTGCTCCTGGCCTACGCTGTAACTGGGAAGCCTGTGTGTCCTGAGTCACGTGCCTTCCCAGAGGCCGGGCCCCCTGCCCCAGAGGGTGCTCTGCACAGTGGTTATCCGGCTCTGTCCTCCAGTTGTCTCCCCTGGGAGCTCAAATGTTAGTCATTTCCACTGTATCCAGCAAACCCTGTGACGCTCTCTCACTGGAGGCCTGCTCTGCCTAGTGTCCTGGTGCTGGTCTCTAGGGATGTGTAGGGTGGTTCAAAGCATGTGCCTTGGGTTCAAATCCCAGCTCCACCACTTATTAGCTGTGTGACATTGGGCAAATTACTTAACCTTAGCCTATTTTGTGTCCTATTTTCAAGGATTTAATGGGACAGTCTACACTACCACTTGCTCCAAGGCCTGGAGACAATGCCCTGTGGCTCAGTGGTTCTCTGGGAAGCTGCCTTGGGCAGACCCCAAAGCACAGCACCAGCAGGAACAAGCACCAAAATACAAAGGAACAGAGACCCCTAATGGTAAGTCCTGGGTACAGCTGAGCTGGAAGGGATGAGGTGGCAGGTTTCCCCTGCAGTGCACCAAGTGGGATTCTTGTGGGCTGTCAGGCTCAGGAGCCAGTGCCACCCTGGAACATGCCGGGCCAAGCCTCCACCTTTGGAATTCTCTACGTACTTCCCTTGAAAATTCTTTCTTCTGTGACCTGTGCCATATGCCATCTTCCCCACTGCTAATAATGACTACAACACGCACTCAGACACAAATACGAATTCATAGATATGCAAATTGTTTTAGGTCAGGTTCCTTTTAATGACTAAATACAGACCATCCTTTGACAAGAGTTTAATTTTTCATATTGAGAAATGAAAGCTGCCTTTCAACTCATTATGAAAGCTGCCTACGCAAGATGTTACTATGGGTGGGGCTGGGGAAGAGAGCACCAGGGATCTCTAAAGAATGGGCATGTTGAAGCTGACATTCCTTCCTTTTTCTTTTGGAAGACACAGTCTTGCTCTGTCACCCAAGCAAGAGTACAATGGCATCACTGTAGCTCACAGAAACCTCAAACTCCTCGGCTCAAGCAATACTCCTGCCTCAGCCTCCCAGTAGCTGGGACTGTAAGGCACGTGCCACTGCACCAAGCAAATTTTTCTATTTTTTGTAGAGATGGGGTCTTGCTCTTGTTCAGGCTGGTCTTGAACTCCTGAACTTTGTCTCCCAGAGTGCTAGGATTACAGACCTGAGCCGCTGCCCCCACCGACATTCCTTCCTTTACCCTATTTGGACAGATACGGAGTCTGAATTCACATAGTGGAACTGAACCTAGGGCTAGGGCTAGGGTTATGGCTCTAAGGCTAGGGTTAAGGCTAGGGTTAGGGTTAGGGTTAGGGCTAGGGCTAGGTTTAGGGTTTTGGCTAGGGCTAAGTTAAGGCTAGGTCTAGGGCTTGGATTAGGGCTAGTGCTAGGGTTAAGACTAGGTCTAGGGCTTTACATTTTCAGAAGCTTATTTGCGTCTACGCCTTACAAGCTTGTAAGAACACAAGAAAGGCATTTCACAGGAAGAGGGTAATTTTCAGCTGGAAATGAGTTTCATATGAAAACACTGACATTCACTTAGAGAAAGCAGCTAGACATTCGGTTGTTTATATGTTTACTTACCTCTCTGAACAGAAGCAGTGTGTCCTGTTTCTTGTCAAACATCTCTAAGAAAGAAAAAGGCATTTCGTACAAAGAGGGCAATTTTTAGCTGGAAAGGTGTATCATGTGGAAATACTTACATTCACTTCCAGAAAGGAGCTAGACATTCGGTTTTTTATATGTTTGCTTAATTCAGTGAATGGAAACACTGTGTTCTGTTTATTGTGAAACTTCTTTATTTAGTAAAAAATGTTACTTAGAGATGCATCTGTAGGGAAGTTAACATGCTTTACAGTTTTAGAAGCTTATTCGCGTCTACACCTTACAAGCTTCTAAGAAATCAAGAAAGGCATTTCGTAGGATGAGGGTAATTTTTAGCCTGAAATGTGTTTCATATGAAAACACTTATTTTCTCTTAGAGAATGCAGCTGGACATTGGGTTGTTTTTGGTTTGCTTAACTCTGTGAACCAAAGCAGTGTGTTCTGTTTCTTGCCAGACATCCCTAACAAAGGGATTTTATAGCAAGTGGATAATTTTTAGCCAGAAAGGTGTTTCATATGAAAACACATACATTCACTTACAGAGAAGAGCTAGACAATCGGGTGTTTATATGTTTGCTCAACTGTGTGAATAAAATCAGTGTGTTTTCTTTCTTGTCAAAATTCTCTATTTATTAAAAGACGTTACTTAGATATGTAACTGTAAGCAAGTTAACATGCTTTAAAGTTTTAGAAGGCATTTTGTACAAAGAGGATAATTTTTAGCCACAAAGGACTTTCGTGTGAAAACATTTACATTTACATAGAGAAATACACTAGATGTTTGGTTGTTTACAGGTTTGCAGAACTCTGTGAACTGAAGCAGTGTGTTCTGTTTCTTATCAAACATCTCAAATGTTTAAGAAGATGCTACTTATAGATACTTCTCTTAGGCTTAGAGTTAGGGTTAAGGTTAGGGTTAGAACTAGGGCTAGGGTTAGTGCTAGAGCTAGGGTTAGAGTTAGGGCTAGGGCTACGGTTAGGACTAGGCTAGAGTTAGGGCTAGTATCAGGGTTAGGGTTAGGTCTAGGGTTAGGGTCAGGGCTAGGGATAGGTTTAGTACTAGGGCTAGTGCTTTACATTTTTAGAAGCTTATTCACATCTATGCCTTACAAGCTTCTAAGAACCCAAAAATGCATTTCATAGGAAGAGGGTAATTTTTAATTGGAAAGGTGTAGCATATGAAAACATTTATATTCACTTACAGAAAGGAGCTAGACATTTGGTTGTTTATATGTTTGCTTAACTCTGTAAACCAAAGCAGTGTGCTTCGTTTCTTGTCAAATTTTTCTATTTATAAAAAGAAGTTACTTAGAGATGCATCTGTAGGGAAGTTAACACGCTTTACAGTTTTAGAAGCTTATTTGTATCTACGCCTTACAAGCTTCTACGAACACAAGAAAGGCATTTCATAGGAAGAGGGTAATTTTTGGCCAGAATGGTATTTCATATAAAAACACTTACATTCAGTTAGAGACAGAATCTAGATGTTTGGTTGTTTATAGGTTGCATAACTCTGTGAACCAAAGCAGTGTATTCTGTTTCTTATCAAACATTTTCAATGTATAAGAAGATGTTACTTATAGATACTTCACTTAGGGTTACTGTCAGGGTTATGCTAGGGCTAGGGTTAGGGTTAGGACTAGGCTAGTGTTAGGGCTACAATTAGGTTAGGGTTAAGTCTAAAGCTAGGGTTAGGGCTGGGGCAAGGGTTATGGCCAGGGCTAGGGTTAAGGTTAGGACTAGGGCTAGGGCTTTACATTTGCAGAGGCTTATTTGCTTCTATGGCTTAACAGCTTCTAAGAATACAAGAAAGGCATTTTGTAGGAAGAGGGTAATTTTTAGCCCAAAAGGTCTATCAATATAAAAACACTTACATTAGAGAAAGCAGCTAGACATTCAGTTGTTTATATGTTTGCTTAGCTCTGTAAACCAAAGCAGTGTGTGCTGTTTCTTGTGCAATATATCTAAGAAAGACATTTTGCAGGAAGAATGTAATATTTAGCCAGAAAGGTGTTTCATATGAAAACACTTACATTGACTTAGATAAAGAAGCTGGATGTTTGCTTGTTTACAGGTTTGCGTATCTATGTGAACTGAAGCAGTGTGTTCTGGTTCTTATCAAATGTATCAATGTATAAGAAGATGTTACTTATAGATACTTCTCTTAGGGTTAGTGTTAGTGTTAGGGGTAGTACTAGGGCTAGGGATAGCATTAGGGCTATGGCTACGGCTATGGCTATAAGGGCTAGGGCTAGGGTTAGCATTAGGGCTTGGTTTAATCCTAGGTTTAGGGTTAGGGTGAGGTCTAGGGAACTCTTGTGTTTCTCCTGAAGCAGTTCAGTCCCACCTTCTGCTAGAATCTGATGAGCTCTATGAAGATTGCAAAAATAAGTGGTTAGCATTTCACTTTTTTGTAAATTATTCCTAAATGACTTGCACTTTAAAAAGTTGCCATGAGCAAATAAAATTTCCCATTAAACATCATTTTAACAGTGAAAATATGTCAGAGCATGCCGACTGTTTGCAATCATACTTTTAAAATCATTTTATACATGTACATTTATTTCTAGAGAAATTTCTAATAAGCAAGTAGTTCAAAGTATGGAGGGGAGATAAATGGCTATCAATGAGGTACTGCTTAACAGGCAACACTTGCTGCCTTCTGGAATGGCTCTACTTGCAAGATTCTTGAAGATGCCATTAGAAATACTCATGTTTACATGGTAACTATGTGAGATAATGAACATGTTAAATCGCTAGACTATAATAACCATTTTACTATGTGTAAATTACATGATGTTAAAAATGTTAAAACATCATGTTGTACTCCTTAAATATATTCAATAGTCAAACTTAAAGAAAGCTAGAAATACTTTCATTTAGTAAATTAGCTCAGAGATTTAAAAAAAAGAAATCTCTCAAAGACATTGTTAAGCACTTGCTTTCACCACCTTGGTACATTGCACCCATTATCTGGGAAAAATTAAGTATTTGCCACTGAGGAATAATTCAAAGCAACAACTTCTAGGGGAAAACGAGATAGCTGAGCCGGTGATCAAAAAGAACTAATGCAGCTCCAATGAAAATTAGCTGCTAACATTGTTACCAAGGCATCAGAGGTGGGACCTGTCCTTTCTGTCTTCCACACAACTGACGCTCAGGCTGAACACTGTATTATTTTTAACCACTTTGTGAATTATCCATCCCTCCATCCCTATGTTAATCACTCCATATTTCACAAATATGCCTTTATGTAGAGTGGAAAACTACACAGGATAGTTTGTCTCAAGGTGCCCACTAGTGACAATACCAAAGATCGCAATAAAGGAAAGTTAATTTATTAAGTGCCAGAATATGATGAGTGAGCAGTAGTGGTACTTGACTGTTTTGGTTTAAGTTCTAATCTTCCAAAAAGCAGTTAAACTCATTAACATTTCCACTTAGAGAAATGCTGGCAAACAATTTATAACAAATGACTGTCTAAATTATAAAGCTTCAAACATACCTAGCTGAAGGACTAAGAGATCAGGTTAACCACATGATAATATTACATGAAAAAAAAGCTATCTAAAAACAAAAAGGGAGAAAGACATCAACTATCCTAAAGCAATATGTCAAAGGTAATTTCACAAACATCATTTGCTAAAATTATATTATCTAGTTAGTTTTCACTTCCAACTAATCTCATGAGCCTCCCTCACTAAAACTTATGCTTCTGAGCCAAATTAATGAGCTTACTTTATTTTCTATGAGTCTGTTTTGACTTACTCGCTTAGTTTACTGGGTGAAGATTTTCTACGTTTTAATTCTTTCAGATAGAGTTGCTTGTATCTTCTAAATGTGGTTTCATCAAAATCTTCTTCAGAAGTTTCTGTTGTGGAGATTTCAGATTCCCGATATGTAATACTGAGTTCCATCTGAGTTCCCATCTGAGATGATGCCCATGTCTAAAACAAATTGAAAGTATACATTTTTAAATAATGGTAATATGGCTAGTTATTGTATTTTTTTAAGTTTTGAGTCAGTGATTCAGATAGTAATTTTAAATGTGAAAATAGCAGAAATTTAAAATGTTTATCATCAGTATCAACAAAATTGTTAATGTACTTCAACATTAAATCTAATCATAAAAAAGAAACATTCTCATTTTAGTACTCAGGTAATCTGATAATTCAAAGAATAACAATCACTTTAAATTCTTAAAAATTGAAAAAATGTATCTTAAGAACAATTCAAGAATGTGGTCTAATCTCTCTCTAAATCACAATTTTTTCTTTTCCTAATGTTCTTGTTTTATGCCAACTGGTCTTAATAATCAAGTAATTCTCTAGTGAGGATCATTAATCTGAAAGACCAATTTAGTTTTAACGCTGACGGAAACTGAAATATTTAAAGGGAGAAACAGATGCCACATTCCCTCTAGAGATCTAAAAAATAAGTTTAAGTCTTCTCCATATTAATAATATATCTTTTGCCTGATTCTTATAGTTTTTCATTTCTTTGTTTTTTAATTTTGGGGTTTTTTTTTTACTTTTTTTTTGAGACAGGGTCACATGGTGTCTCTCGGGCTGCAGTGGCATGATCATAGCTCACTACAGCCTCCACCTCTGAGGCCCAAGTTATTCTCCTGCCTCAGCCTCTCCAGTAGCTGGAACTACAGTCATGTACCACTCCTCCTTGGTAATTGTTTTATTCTCTTTATAGAGATGAATTCTTATTCTGTTACCCAGGCTTATCTTAAACTACTGGGCTCAAGTGATCCTCTCACCTCGGCTTCCCATAGTACTTGGATTATAGTTAAATGACAGGATAAACGACAGGGCTGATGGGAGAAGAATACAGCGCATCTTTAATGCAATACATGAGAATCATTTATACCATTATGCTATAAGTGTTTATCATATTCTTCAGTTGTCCTCTCATTTATTAAGGACACAGTTATGATGACAGTTTAGTGTAATGTATAATCCATTTCTCATGAGAGAAAGTGTTTTTAATTGATCAGCATGGATACACACTTGTACAGTAACAGTTAATAAAATTATTCATACTCGTGTGGACTGCAGCTAGGCCTACATTTCTTATATCCTCTAGTTCTCCCATCTTAAAGTTTCTTTGTCCACTTGTGGAAAACGTATATAAAATACATCTAAGAAATTATGTATAATCAGCTCTCAATATTGAAATATTTATCAAAAAGGAAAAATTCATATCACCACATAATTATTAAACATTAGCAACCTTTTATATTTCAAAACCAGTGTAATATGCATTGAAAATAACAAGGTCAAAGAATGAGCTCTATAATTTTGTTTCTAAAATTAATTTCCTTGTGTATTTTAACCTAAAATCACATTAATCTCAATGATTTTTAGAAAACAGCTAGTTTACAGAAAAATTTGGCTTTCTTCAGAAAACAGCCAATGCTTATATATTAAAATTAATTCTTTTTGATTAATGAATATGAATGCAGCACAAATCTTTGATGCCTGACAGTTATGGAAAGAAGAAATGAGTCACTGTGGTATATCTTAGCAGTTCTAGCACAATCTTGCTTCCAGAAATCTCTGGGGCAACAACTATCTAATCTCTTTCCTCTTTATTTCTTCTTTCCTCTTTATTTAGCAGTAATATTTTATATCTATAATTTAGATTACTTCATCTCTTTGTTTTTTCCCCTCTGACTAGAAACACAGTCAGAAATAAAAGCAAAGCAATGCTTTCCTTTGATCCTATTTTGGGACCATTCTCCAATGGCTCTTCTTCCAGATTTCTCCACAAGGAAGTCTGTACCCTTGCTACTCAGTGTGGTCCAGCTGGACCAGCAGCATTGGCATCACCTCGAAACATTAGAAATGGAGAATCCCAGATTTGTTGAATCAAATGACTTTAAATTTTAGTAAAATACAGTTCTTACCTTCTACTTGTGCATTTACTCTGTTTTTTTCTTTTTGATCGGCAGCCCCAGATGAATGTCTAGGATCCTTCTCTGAAAGATCCTCTGACATATGCTGTTATTGATACTTTTATATTATCAATATGAGTTTCAGTTAAAAAGTAATAATAAGTTCCATCAAGATTTACTAATCACTTTCTTCAAAAATATCTTAAGTTCCTTTTGTAAAAGCAATTTCACATAAAGCTAAGAGAAATGTGTACTGAAAACCAAAACATTTCAATAGAGAACTGCGTACATGTTGTCTGCATCAAGCTCATCCTTTATCTGTGTATGAGTCTGTAAATGGAGCATGAAAGGCCAAATGTAACATATTCACAAACAAAATATTAACGTGCATATTTCAACAAGAAACTAACCTCAAAATAACTGACTCTACTTTGCACTCCCACCAAAAATAACAGAACATTTCTTAAAAATATAATATACTTGCTAGAACATTTACAACATTAAATATTTAAAATATTTCTAATGATAGAAATTTTAGGTGCTCACCCGAGCTCCACCCAGGCGGCCGCACCTGCGGCGGCGGCGGCGGCAGCAGCCGAGGCAGGGAAGCATCATGCGACCACGCTCATGGCCAGGCCGGAGCGGGCTCTACGGCTCGGCTCGGTCCCCTCAGTCCCGCCCGAGCCAGTAAGAGGGAGGCGGCCACGGAGCTGACGCCCGAGCCCACAGCCCAGACAGGAAAGCGGGGCGTGCGACCCCCGGAAGTGAACCCGGCGAGGTCAGCTGAGCCGCGCCTGCGCAGTTCCGGCCGCGCCGCTTGAGGCTTTTCGAGGGGACGCGGAGGCCAGAATTCTTCTGGACAGAGGCTCTTACTGACTGGTAGTTCCTTGCGAAAAGGCAGCTCTTAGTCACAAGCCTCCCTGGCTAAGTTAAGATATCCATCGAGCTGAGCTCCGGAAGAGAAAGAATGGGGCCTACGGGCTGCCGCAAGGTTCAAGCCGCGCCGTTAGGCTGTCGAACCAGGTCGAAGAGTTCTGCAGGCGGCGTGGACCCGGGCCTGCGGCGGCCTCTCTGAACTAGCTTCAGGTGTGGCCTGTACCGTTCGCAGGAATGAAAACTAAGGAAATGGAAAAATAAGAGAGTGGGCGTGGAAATGACTGAGAGGGAGCCTTAAGATACAATGCTAATTTTTTTTTACATTTTTTTTATTTCAAAGTATTATGGGAGTGCAAATATTAACGTTTTTGGTTACATGGATCACTTTTATAATATTTGAGTCGTGGTTTTAAGTGTGCCCTAAAATGCTAATTTTTAAAAATCAAAGTAGCCTTTTTAGTGCCTTGTCAGTGTCTAAGAGTTGATGGGCCTCAGTGACACTAACCTTTGCTAATAAGGTTCACGAGAGACAGATAATTAAAACCCATGCCATTGTATCCGTTCGTAACGAGAAATATCTCTTCATGCTGCTCACTTCAATAATAAGTGACTGAAAGCAAGGGAGTCACATGCAGTTGAGGTTTATTAAACCGAGATTTTAAGGATGTGCCTGGGAAAAGCACAGCCCACGAAGTATCTATTGTGGACTGGGGCTCTCAGAGAACAAGTTGAGAACTTCCCATTTAAAGGAAAAAGGGGTGCACAGGAAAAAGAGAGGGGTGAGAGAGGAGAGCAGTGAAGTAATTGATGTTATTCTTGTGAAGCTCTATTTGGTGCCCAGTAAAACTACATAAGATGTACATTCAAAAAGGGGGTAGAGGAAATCGTCAATGTGAATATTTTCTCCAAGGGTAGAAGAGTGATCTTACCTCTTCCCTGATTTGCATCTGTAGAGATAAACTTGTAATTGACATTTAAGAGTTTGTTTAGGCTACCCCCTAGGGTTGTAATTGACATGCACTCATTTTATAGGGGCTGTATGTCTTGAAGGGATTTTTTTATGGTTGAAGAAAATAAATATTTTAACCCCAAATACATTTCTTTGCCATATTTTGAGATGGCTGCAGGCAAACAGGAAAAATGCCATAAGACTGCCCGGGTGGGAAGACTGGGGGAGAGATTTGTATCTGTAGAGAACCTGTTAAATGCAGCCAGGCCCTGCCTCTTTGATCTGGGACAGGTTTGCCGAGAGTCTGACACCCAGAAATGTCGGAATAAAAGCATTTCTTTGAGGGCTGTTATGGTGAAGTTTATTTGCATAACAAGACCACCTTGCCAGCCAAGCTTTTTTCTCCCTCCCATACCCAGTCCGAAAAGAAAAATCATATTTAGCCGTTTTGTAAGCCCCTTTATTTTTTAACACATTAACTGCCATGTGAGTTGTATTTAGCTCTTGCTAGTTTTGGTTCCGGGCCTCATGAAGCACATATAACTTACATGTCTCATTACCTTGGGAGCCGCGTGGTATTCGGGCAACTCACACTGCTATGCATGCATGTTACATGATGGGTGGCCCCTGGGCAAAACCCTGCAGTTGGTTCGTGAAAATCTTACCTGTTGATGTTCTTATATTGACAATTTAATTGCATATGACTCACGCACACAGAGAAATCAATAAAAAATAACAAATTTTTCATTAAATTAGGATCATTTTGTTTTCGAAGTTTTTATTCTGTTTTCATAATAAAATACCATGGCCCCAAGGAAAACAAATTTCTTTTTCTAGTGTGGCAGTCAATGTGTTAAAAGAGGACACCTGTACCTCATTGGGGAGAGGATGGCAGTGCTTGTGTGACTGAATTCTCAGTCTCAGTTCTCCCTCTTGGCACAATGAATTTTGGGGGGATCCTGAGATTGTTATTTTTCCCTTAAAATGCCCACGAGGTCTTGCATCAGTGTGACCGGTATTTTCTCTTTCTCCCCAGGAGGATTTTAACAGGAGAACAAACGAGCTCAAGGGCAGTTACTTGTGTGTTAGTCAGGTGCCTCCTTCAGGTTACACAGAGGCGACACACATTCAGATTAGGTACGAGTTGGGAGTTTGTGGTCAGGACACCCAGGAAAGCAATGCTTCAGCTGCCAAATTCAACTCCCAGGACTTCTGAAGCTGAGAGCTCAGAAGGACTCCAGGAGAAAAAGTCCAAGGGCTGATTGTTGTTGAGGGGCAAGCAGCCTTGATTCAAGCCCTGCTATGTGCTAGATGCTGGTATTTAGTCTTTAAAAATGATACAGGGCTCAGCGTGGTGGCTCACGCCTGTAATCCTAGCACTTTGGGAGGCCAAGGTGGGAGGATCACTTGCAGCTAGGAGTTTGAGACCAGCCTAGGCAAGCTAGTAAGACCCTGTCTCTACACAAACAAATTTTTTAAATTAGCCAGCTGTGGTGGTCTGTGCCTGTAGTCCTAACTACTCAGAAGGCCGAGGTGGGAGTATCACTTGAGC
>NW_012148620.1:1022001-1028211 GCF_000956105.1 Propithecus coquereli
AAAATATAAATGGGGAAACTCAGAAGCAAGTAAATAAGCTTGTTCTTTTTTCCCCTTGTCAAATATGTTCATAGTTGTGATTATTATATTTTATGTAAGATATTTTCTGTTACCGAGATCGTTAATGTGTTGGGATCAACTATCATCAGTGTTTCATCTTTTCCACGAGAAATCAAAGTTTTCTGATAGTTTGCAACCCCAAACCCTGGCCCAAGGCTTGTTTTATTTGGCTTGTACAGTTGTTTTAATCAGGAAGTTTCTAGCTTGTCTTGAAAAATCAAAATATCTGGCAGTATGAGGTCTATATATTCTGCATGACAACAATCAAGTGGTCCTGCCTGTCTCCTTTGGACATCACCCCCTGTGTAGTGGCTCCAGGTTCCGACACCCCTGATTTCAACCTGACGCCTCTGCTGGGCCTTTGTGTCTGGCCAGAGACAGATAAGGTGTTTCCCAGACAGTTGCTCCTGATTTCCACCAGGGGGCGTCTGCGATCCGGGTTTTGGAGGGAAGGGTGGGGAGGAAGCGCTTGGAGCTAGTTCCAGCCGGGAAGTGAAAGGAAAGCCTCCTTTCCTTCCTGGTGAGAAAGTCCTAAAGAGCAATTTCCTGTGACCAAAGTCAGGGAAGAGTCAGGACTAAGAGCCACTTACAGATCGAGTATTTTAAAATAGGAGGAATACTATATTTGAAATGTCAGGAGTGATAGAAAAGTGTGGGAGAAACAAAGCCACACTTTACTAGTGCTTGTCACATTTGAAGTCTATAAGACATTGTCAGAGGCAGAATATTATTTGATCGTCCCAGAAATCCCGGATCTGAAATAGGATAAGGTGTCTATCTATTTCTGCATGAGCTGTGACACTGAGAGTTCCTTGTCTAGCCTGAGAGAACCCACCCAAGCTAGAACGAGGCAGGCCCTCGTCCATGGCCACTTCCTCACACTTTCCTTTTTGGGGTGGGGAGGAGGAGAGGCAAAGGCCCTGTGGCTAGAGGAAGGGAGCAAGGAACAGACAGGCCAGAAGAAACAAGTTAAGAGGTAGGTGAGTTCCAGCAAACATCCTAACTGCAAGGTGCCCTTCCATCGGCTCGGACTTGTGCGTCAACCTGCGTGTCTCAGGCACAGCAAAATCTCAGTTCACATTTGTTAAATAAATAAATGGCCCAAGGAATTTTTCCGGCTTTTACCTGTTTACGGGAAGGACACCGACATTCCTTCAATATAAAGCACAAAATTATGGGGCTTGAACTGATGACACTGCAGAGTGGGGACCTTCTCCCCCGGATCAGCCTGGTCCTGGGTGTCCCCCAAGCTCCACTGATGGCCGTGACCACGTGTCTTTGTGGCCTTGATTTTGAGGAGGTTATCAGTCAGGATGCAGAATCCTGCTTCCTCTCCCAGTTGCTTTTTCTCTGTGTTTGTTTTTGTTGGCTGCTGCAGGGAGACGTGCTTTTCATCTCAGCAGCACGTGCCCCGTGCAGAGTGGAGGAAGAAGCCTGCGGCAGGATGCGGTGGTCTGGGAGGGGAAGAACATCTCCTCGCTGGGGGCGTCCTTTCCCAAACAAGGCCCGGATAAAGTAAACACTGTCCGTGTTTCCCTCCACCTCCCTGTCCCGCCACTTCCCCAAGGAAAAATTATACGGTGTCTCCTCCCCCACGGTTAGTCGCAGAACAGCCTCATTTCCCAGACTCCCTTCATTCTACCCATTCATGCATCCACCCTGTGCGAGTCTTTAACACCTTCAGTAACTTTGACCAGAAAACAATGACGTCGTATTAATATGATCTACTCTGCAACACTTGGGTGGTAAGCACTGTCGTGTTCTTTTTTTAGATTTAGATACATGCACACAACATAAAACTCACCATTTTAAAGTGTACAACCCACCTGTTTTTAATATATTCACTATAACATGCGACCATCACTTCTGTCTCATTCCAGAACATTTTTACCACCACAAAAAGAAACTCTATACCCATGAGCAGTTAGTCCCAACTTGCCCCTCCCCTCATCCCCCGGCAATCACTAATCTGCTTTCTGTCACTGTGGATTTGCCTGTTCTGGGCATCTCATACCTATGGAATTATACAATAATGTGGCTTTTTGTGTTTGGCTTCTTTCACTTAGCATAGTGTTTTCAGAGTTCAGCCATGCCGTAGCATGTAACAATACATTCCTGTTTGTGGCTGAATGATATTCCATCCTATGTATGTGCCATGTTTTGTTTATTCAGTCAGCTGTTGATGGACATTTGGATTGTTTCTACTTTTTGGCTATGACTAATAATGCTGCTACGACTATTCACATACGAGTTTTGTGAGACCTTGTTTTCAATTCTCGTGGGTATATACTAGAGTGGAACTGCTGGATCCCATGGTAATTTTATGTTTAACTTTTTGAGGAGGTGCCAGACTGTTCTCCACCATGGCTGTACCATTTTACATTCCCAAGGTAATATATGAAGTCCCCTTTCTTTCTTACCCCAAGCAATTTAAGGGACTGCTTAGATGGTCTTAGGTGAACCTGCCATCAAAGAGGGGAGAGGATGGATGGACGTGTGTACAGTGCCCGCGGGGACACACCTGATAGTAACCCACGGAGTGCTGGGTGGTCTGTCCCAAACCAGAGAGAGGAGAGTGGGGAGAGATAGGGCAGAGAGTAGTGTGGAGATTCGCAAATCTCTCGCCCTCGTCAACTCAGGGATTATGTTTTGGTGTTTAGGAGACAGAGGAGAGGCCTGAGAACTTTTAATAGATGTCTGCTATTGAATGGGCAGAAGAGGGTAGGTCTGCATTTAGTCTCTTCCTATAAGACCCTGGGCCTCAGCGGGTGGCTGTGGCAGCGACAATGCCCTTTGTACATGTGTGGAGGGTTAAGGAAACGTGGAGGGGCTTTTCCCTAGAACTGCTCTCTTTTCATGTTCCTTTCCAAGTGTGCAATGAAACAGAAAACTGACGTCATCAACTACTTTATAAAAAACGGGTTCAATACATCCCGCTATAGAAACCCCATTAGCAGGCTAGGTGCGGTGGCTTGTGCCTGTAATCCTAGCACTTTGGGAGGCTGAGGCAGGAGGATCGCTGGAGCCCAGGAGTTCAAGACCAGCCTGGGCAACATTGTAAGGCCCCGTCTCTATGAAAAAAAAAAAAAATTAAAAATTAGCCAGGCGTGGTGGCTCTTGCCTGTAGTTGCAGCTATTCAGGAAGCTGAGAAAGGAAGATCGCTTGAGCCCAGGAGTTTGAGAGTTCAGTGAGCTGTGATCACGCCACTGTACTCTAGCCTGGACAACAGCGTGAGACTCTATCTTAAAAAAAAAAAAAAAATCCCATCAACCTACTAGAAAACTCAAATTTAGTGCAGTTCATCTATTGAACTGTTCATTGCCAGAGTTGTGTGTTTTCATGGATGTGGATGGAAATACAGAACTTCAATTTTTATAAGCTCACAGCAGCAACATTGTAGGTGGAGTGTCAATTTGAGACTATTAGTCCATCTTTGATTGGCCTGTGACATACAACAGGAAATTAATTTGTCTGAATGATGTGATAAAATACTTGTTGGCATTAACAGTAGGAATCCTGGCTGATTTTAGATTAAAACTTCTAACAAAAGAGACTGAATGCCCTTGGGTGGAGAACACGTCTTTATAACCAAACTCCACAATTGTTATTATATAAAGAGTTTTCCATGACAAATATCAAACTTCAGATAAACTCTTTTGCTTTGGATAAGTCACTTGAGCCTTTGACAGTGTAAAAATGCTTTTCCTTCGTTTTCTCTCTCTTTTAGTAATCAAAATGGGGAACCAGTAGATTCAGTAAGGCCCATCCAACCCTACCCCGTCAGTATCTTCCCTACAATTATCTCTTTTATGGTGTTTGTTCACCACAAACTGTAATGTTGATACGTATGAATTATGACTGAGCATTTTTATATGCAAGACTCCTTAAATTTACAAAACAAATTTGGGGACATTCTTCTCCCTAGAATGTTACAATCAAATGTGTAAAAAATACATATATATACATGTATAGATTAGTAAATATAATACAAGGTGGAAAGTGATGAAGGTCATGTGGGAGGTTGGAATCTAGTGATATGGAGACTCAAAAGAAGCAGAAATCACTTCTGTCTGGAGTCAAAAGAAAGATTCCATCTTTGTTGTTAAGAAAGGTCAAAAGTTTATTTTGAGTGGGTGTTTGCCATGGTAGCAGGGCAGTTATTAAAGAGAAGTTTAAAAGGCAAATGCTAAGCTAGAGTTGGGGTGATCTATGCTAGGTACCCAGTTAAAAGAAGAGAGAATGTGCCACCTCCAGGCCTTGTTTCCTTTTGCTGTATGAATAATTACTTTTTAAGGCCCCAAAGGGCCCATCAAGGCCCACCATGATGTTTTCTCTCACATCTTACATTTTTTTCTAATCTAAATACACTGCTTCTAGATGTCCCCTTCCAGTTCAAGATTTTTACAACTTATTTTAATATTTGAGAACAATGAGAAAAGAACCAGCGTTGCCTGCTTTAGACACTAGTCACAAGTTTGGGCCTCTGGAACTTCCGACCAACCATCTTTAAACTGGGGTTCCCACAACCCTCTCTTTGGGTTAGATTAATTTTCTGGAGTGGCTCACAAAACTTAGGAAAACACTTACATTTACTCGTATATTATAAAGGATATGACAAAAGATACAGACGAAGAGATGCACAGGGTGAGCTATGGGGGAAGGAGCTTCCGTCCCCCCCCAGGGTGTGCCAACCTCCAGGAACCTCCACTTGTTCAGTCCAGAGACTCTCTGAACCCTGTCCTTTTGGGTTTTTATGGTGGCTTCATTACATATGCATGATTGACAACAGTGTAGAAATGTGATTCGAGAAAAAGCACACGATCTCAATCCAGCAAGGCCTGTCTATTCAGACTTTTCTTGGCCTCTCTGTGTAGCATTCCTTCTTCTAGGTTATGGGGCAGTCTTGGGGACAGAGCCCTCACCCTGTGGGGTCTGACTCTATCTCCAGGTAGATAGTGTTGGAAGTGAATCAGAGGATACCCAGTTGGTGCTTACTACAGAATTGATTGCCTGCTTGCTGGTGAGGGGAAAGACACACATATTTTGGGGTCACAGAAGACTTCTTCTGTGTTAATTGTTCTTGTGTTGGTGTGAGAGCAGAGGGAAAACACGATCTGCATTTTCTCCAACATAGGTATATGCCCAAGAAAAATGAAAATATATGTCCAGACAAAACATGTACATAAATGTTCATAGCAACATTTTTCATAATAACCAAAAGATAGAAACAACCCAAATATCATCAACAGATGAATGGCTGAACAAGACGTGGTATCTCCATACAGTGAAATATTATTCAGCCATAAAAACGAACGGAGCCCTGATCATGCTGTGGCGTGGATGAAACGTGAAAACATTACACTGAGTGAAAGAAGCCAGTCACAAAAGGCCACACTTTGTTTGATTCCATTTATATGAAATGTCCAGAATAGAAAAATCCATAGAAAAAGAAAGCAGATTAGTGGATGTCTAGGGTTGAGAAGAAATGAGGAGTGACTGCTAATGGGTACATTGTTTCTTTTGGAGGTGATGAAATGTTCTAAATTTGATTTTGGTGATGTTTGTACAACTCTGGGAACAGAGTAAAAACCATTGAATTATACGTTATAATGGGATAAATCATATGATATGTGAATTATATCTCAATAAATCTGTTCGAAAAAAAAAAACAAACCTGATTGTCCTTGTGTAAAAAGACTTATTAGACTCAGAGGATACAGCAACAACTTAGAGCGGGGCTCGCATTTTGGTCAGGAAAGCAGCGCCCTTGCGTACAAAGATAAATCAAACTGCAGTTCAATACGGTAATGTAAAATGCGTGACACTTTCAGAGCTCTGAGATTTTGGAGAGAGGGGGGTCCCCCAGGCAGGGGCAGAAAGAGAGGGAGAGTTTCAGAAAAAACTGTAACTTCAGCTGGGCCTGAAACGGTGAAGATTCCTTAGCAGGAAAGTAAAGAAGAGCCAGGTGTGTGGTCTTGCCGATGGCCCATGTCCTGGACAGAGGCAGAAAGGATGGACATGTGAAAGTTTGACCCTAGCCAAGGGTTTGTATAAGGGAGCAATGGAATTTATACATATATATAAAAAACGCAACTGGTTAAGTTAAAATAGTATGTTTTTGTGGTAATCTGCATTTCTGTTATAGTGAG
>NW_012148620.1:1028261-1029981 GCF_000956105.1 Propithecus coquereli
AACAAACGAGCTCAAGGGCAGTTACTTGTGTGTTAGTCAGGTGCCTCCTTCAGGTTACACAGAGGCGACACACATTCAGATTAGGTACGAGTTGGGAGTTTGTGGTCAGGACACCCAGGAAAGCAATGCTTCAGCTGCCAAATTCAACTCCCAGGACTTCTGAAGTTGAGAGCTCAGAAGGACTCCAGGAGAAAAAGTCCAAGGGCTGATTGTTGTTGAGGGGCAAGCAGCCTTGATTCAAGCCCTGCTATGTGCTAGATGCTGGTATTTAGTCTTTAAAAATGATACAGGGCTCAGCGTGGTGGCTCACGCCTGTAATCCTAGCACTTTGGGAGGCCAAGATGGGAGGATCACTTGCAGCTAGGAGTTTGAGACCAGCCTAGGCAAGCTAGTAAGACCCTGTCTCTACACAAACAAATTTTTTAAATTAGCCAGCTGTGGTGGTCTGTGCCTGTAGTCCTAACTACTCAGAAGGCCGAGGTGGGAGTATCACTTGAGCGTAGGAGTTCGAGGCTGCAGTGAGCTGTGATCACACCACTGCACTCCAGCCTGGGCAACAGAATGAGACCTTGTACCTTAAGAAAAAAAAATTAGAGGAAGACAGAGTCTTCCATCTCAAGAAGCCAGTAGACTCCTGAGGACACACATCAGTAGTTAGGTTACATGGTGAGAGGAGCAGAGATTTGTAGTAGCCCACGAGACCCGGGCCCCCCAGGGACAGAGAAGCTGATCAGAACCATTTTGCTAAATGAAGAAAGAACAGAGGGTGACAGAGAGCAGGGCATTTTGAGAACTAAATTCAATCCTGGCTGTAAGTAGAGGGCAAAGGCTGGGAGAAAGGCAAGCACTAGGAAGGTGGACGTGCACAGAGGGTAGAAAGAATTACATGTGTGTAGAGGAATGTGGACGTCACCCAGAGGGTATAAAAAATGAGTGACATTACGTATACTAATAAGAAGGGAATCTGGGCGGCTGGAAACGTGGGAGGAATGAAAACTTCACTTGTATACACATCTATAACTTCTGAATTCTGAGCCATAAAAATTATTACTTATTCAAAAAATTCAAAAATAAAATGATTTAAAAATAGTTTTACAATGATCCTACCTCTAATGAGTCTGGCAGTCTACTAGGCCCTGGGGAACAAAACAAGACAGTAAATATTTCCTACCTGCTCCCAATCTACTAGGTGTTTTTAAAGTTTTATGACCTGTCAGAGACACAACATAGCTTTGGGTAGATGCCCAATGGCAAAAAATGTATAAACAAATAATTATAATATAAGCAATATAACAACTGCTTTACCTAGAAGTATGGGCTCAGAGCTTTGAGAGCACAGGTTGGGGGCTGGGCAGTTTGCTCCACCTGAAGGCTGGTGGAGGGTAACAGATAAACTGGGTTTTGAAAAATGCATAGGAGCTTCCAAAATGGGGGAGGGGGAAGAGAAAGAGCAACTCATCAAACAGAAATACAATTTCTTGAAATGGCCTCAAATGTTCTTGGAGGACAACAGTTTGGTATGATCATCAGGGCAGCATAAGAAATGGCAGAAGGCGAGGCTAACAGGTGGGATGAGGCCAATTTGTGTAGGCGTTGCGTGTTGTCTTTCTATCCTAGAAGGTTCAAAAAGGCCCTGGCTGACATTGTTATTCTGGAAGTTGGAGAATATGTATTGTTAGGAAAATTAATGTTTTTCCCAAATAGCAGAAAAATTTAACTT